>NW_023276779.1:272500-461366 GCF_013357705.1 Chelonus insularis
CGGAGCTACCCTCACACTTTGTGGCGTGACGGCTACCTGCCTAACGTTCCTCGGTAACGTTATATGGTTCCGGATAGAAGGAGACATCTCAGCCGTGCCACCACCTCCAAGCCAGAAAATCATCACTGTCAAAGACAGTGATAGTGAGGTAGAAGTTCCACCTCCTTCACCTCCAACAATTGATGATGACGATAATTATGATGATGTTTTTACTGACTATGATGATGGTTATGATACTGCAAGTTTTGTTTTATGATTAGTTTTTCTAGTTTTACTTATATGAAAAAAGTTATTCAAAAAAATAATTTTGATTCTCACAGGTAGATTAATGCTACTTGGGGACCATCATTCAAGGGATCATTATTTCTTTTTAAAAAAAAGAAATATATATCACAATTTTTTTTTAATAAAAAAAAACTTGAAGGAGAAATTGTTTTTACTTTTGTTCTGACTTGGAGGGCCCCAAGTCAGCAAGTCTCAGAATATTTGAAAATAGTTAATGCCGGACTTGTCCACCGGCGCGTCAGTCAACTCACTGGACCAATCATCGGGAAGTATTTCCCTCATGGCCCAGAAGGCAACTCTACGGCCCTAGTGACGCCAACAAGCACGCGGTCGAGCACTTGTGGCGTCAGTTAGCTCCAGGCAAATCAAGCGGTCAACTCTGTAGAAAATTACAAAGTCAGTTAGCTCCAGGCAAATCACGCGGTCATCTCTGTATAAGTTTTCGCAGTCAAATCGTAGTTTTTTGCAGTCAGCTCACTCGTTGTACAATAAAGTACGGTCAAATAGACTCAGACAGCTCTCACGAAGAAACGTGAATCATCAAATTACTCTCATCAGTGCAAGTGGTCCAGTATATTCAGGTTGTAGTGTCTTTGGGCGCGAAGCTGAACTGGCGTCGACGCCATAGTGCCTCACGGACATTCACCTATACATCGCTCCCCCGAATAACTCTGGTGTATACTGTGAATGTTGCTATTCACTGGTTTTTGAGACTATGTTATTTGGTGAAAAAATAACCATTGGACAACTCATAAGTGTACAAACAATTATGGTACAGTCAACTCAACTAGATGTAGTGATTATTAAATTCTATTGAGTATGTTAAGTGTTATTGTTGAATAAAAACGATAAAACTCAAGCAGTTCTGCGTTAATAAACTATATTTTAGAACCTTCTAGCATCCAACCTTTTGTTCTTATTCTGCTCTTAATTCATACAGTCCACTAGTTTTCAGTTTGCTCATTCGGCCGACTCGAAGTCAGAACAACTTTAAAACTTTTCCCCATCATCTAACATCCTTGAGACACATCACCGCAACTTTTTTTTTTACGGTTTTTTTTTTGCTGATAATTATAATATTATCGCTGAAGATATTTTATCACCAATTGAGATCGGTATTATCGCTGAAGATAATTTACCGCTAATCAAGGTCGGTATTATCACTGAAGATAACTTATCGCCAATCAGGTTCGCTAAAAATCGCTGCCGGTAATTTATCTCTGTCGATAACTTATCGCGTCGGTAATTAGTGCGGATCAGAACCCACTTTTTGACACAGCCGGTATTGCAGAGTGATCCAGAACCGGCCCTACCTATCTACTTACGTCTTATGACTTAAGTTTTTGGTTGTGTAAACATCCTTGTACTTATGATTGGTGAATGGCCTCATGCTGCGGAAAAAAATAAATGCCGTAAATTTTACTTTATGTAGATAGTAAAAAAACTGAGTAATTTGAAGAACTTGTTTTAGTTATGTAATTGAAGTTTTTAGATTATCATCATTGTTGAAATTAACAATACTACATATTTCGCTTGGAATTAGTATAACATCATATTTTAGGGGTCGGCGAGTGTTTGCTGAAAATCAGTTGTACCAATTATGAAGTGTACATGGTGAATTCGTACTTGTTCCGAATAAGGTTACTGTAGGTGCAGAATTAAATTCTAAGTATTTCGGATATAGAAATATAGGTAAATGAAATTCGCGATTTCGTATAATTCGCAAAAAAAAATTTATATCAATGGTTCGGTGCACATGGGATTTTTTTGTCATGAGCGATTATCACGACACCTACAACTGTCAAAAATAAGAAGTGGAGTGATGTTAACTGAGCGACATGAGCAACCATATTTCTCAGTCCGAGATGTGGTTTTTTTGCGGCAAATTTTTCGAAAAAGAAAAACTGAAATCAGGTGAATAATCCAACTATTATACTAAATTTAGGTAAATTTTTTTTTTGTCAAATTTTAAACAGAAATCGGTAATAATTTTGATTGCAAATGACAATGTTCTTGATTAATTGAATTTGAAACTTTTATAGGTTGCTGAAAAATTTTTCTGCGAAACAAAAATTTAAAAAAAAGATCATCAAAAATGAAGCATAATTAAGCCGGTACACTACAACAATAACTGTAAGAAAAAAAAATCATGATAAACGATGCAAGCATGTTGTATATTTGTATTGAGCAGTAAATCCAGAGTTCAATTGTAAAATATTATAAAAAAAAAAGTGAGCAATATACACGAAATTTTTACTAATGTACATTATAAATGTTCATATACAAATCATAATAAAACTGATCTATAAACAAATTAAATATTTATTTTTATTTGAATCTTTGCATGCTAACATCTTGAGTATTATTAGATACTTTAGAGCATAATAATCCTACAGTAAGTAATAGATGTATATAAACAAATTATAATTGACCTTATTAATAAACGAATTAAATGTTATTTTGCATTAAAATCTTTATATTTTAACATCTTCAAAGACTTAATTAGTATATATATCAAACCATAATAATGTCACAGGGAGGAATAAAGTAAAATTATTAAATAAATTGAATTCTTTTTTTATTGAAATATTAGAAAATAAACATATTAAAAAACTATCTAAAAAAATTGTAATTAAAGTCATCAAGAAATAATGAGAATGCATAAACGAATTTTGATGAATCTTATAAATAATGATATTCGATACAATTTTTTTTTGTTTATTTATTAACAATATGAGAAACTTTAGTTAAAAACACAGTAATCTTTGATGATGATGAAGTAAGTAAAATATTTCGTTAATATATCTAAATTGAAACTATTACAAATACGTCAACCACTATTCTTAACTGTATGCTCATGATTATACATTTACAGGTCAAACTGTAAATTTTCAAAGATAGAAAACCTTTATGATAATCTAGTACACTTGATTGCAGATTATACATCTCCCGATATGTATTCGATTTTCCAGTTGCAGCCGTTGAATATTATGTTCAAAACTCCTGCACAAGGTGTCCTAAAGGGACAGATAGATACAATGCTGCTCTTCGCCGGCAAACGCAGCATGTTTGTCTCCGCTGGACTTTATTATTTGCTATAAATCCTGTTTCATAAAATTTTGTTCAAAAAATCAACTTTTAAATATAAAGTGGAATTTTTTTAACTTACTTGAGATTATTGATGCTGCTTTATCTCCATTTTCTACCTGGATTGTATTAGCTACCTGAACAATATGTTTATCAATTAATAATTGTGATTTTTTTGCAAATTTTTTTCATTACTTCTCTACTGAATTTGATTCTCTATTAATGTCGTTTCTAAAATCGATTATCTAAGTATATCAATTTTTTCAACTTACTTGAGATTATTGATGCTTCGTTTTTATCGTCTCAAGGAAAATTGTCAGCCTCTGTATCAACGTGTTTATTTCATAAATCTTAAGAATGTTTGGACTTCTTTTATTGTGTTTGCTATATTAAGAAAGTACAAGAAAATTTTCTTATCTTTGACAATTGTTCACTTTCCTTGTAAAACAAAGCGATAGAGAATGACAAGAAACGATGAAACGATTCTCTATTGTTTTCGAAACGGTTTTTGAATAGTACTCTATGTAGGTTCTAACGTATAATCCGAAAAGAAAAGTTATCGTTTTTTTCATTTTCTATCGTCGTCTATCGCAATTATTTTTACTCGTTATGGAATGACTCATCGTTCTTTATAAGTATCTATCGTAAATGTTTATTTACACTCAAATATCCCATCGTATGCTATCGTTACGTATCGTAAATTTTCATTTACGCAGAAATATCCTGTCGTTCTCTGTCGTTATCTATTGTAAATATTAATGTACGTGAAAAAATCCTATCGTCTTTTATCGTTATCTATCGTAAATTTCAGTTTACATTAATGAACTTTTTTCTGCCTATCCTGTATTCGTGATTTTTGAAGAAAAAATTACTGAATTACTGCAATGACTCATATATTTGTAATAAGAAGACCATTTTTTTTTAAATGTCATTATCAAACATAATTTCCAAAGGTAATCTTTATCATAATATTTATTATAGTATTGTTCATGAAAATCTTTAGAATTCTTCAATAATATAAAAAACAAGTACAAAGTAGAAAATTAGATTTATTACTTAATAAATTAAAAAATGAATCTGCATTGCTCTCCGCCATAATTAATCTAAGCTTACTCCAGTGTCAATAGTTGGAGGATTTTCATCATCACTATCATTATTCTCATCATCATCTTCTTCAGCATGCATATTATTATTTGATTCACTTGTTTTGACATTATTATCAGAGTCACTGCCATTTTTTTTTCTTTTTCGGAGTTGTCTTTGTTAGCTCTGACTGCAAATAATTTTGTTCATTATTACGTTTCAATGGCTTTAGTCATTTTTAATATTAACTGGCAAGTATATATATATATATATATATATATATATATATATATATATACATGTATTCAAAGAAGGTGGAATGTATTCATGTATATTTGTATTCTCCCAAACCGACTTCACTAGATGTCGGTAAAATTTGTACCAAGTCCACGTCCTAAGTGACTCTGATATAACAACATTCATATGTGATAGACTATTGGAATGTTTGGATACCAAAAATAATTGAAATCACATGAAATGCCCAGTCATTTATTAAATGGAATAGACTTTTTTTGTTTCCAATTGATAATAAAGAACTAAGGACTTTTCAAAAATCATTTTCATTTTATTTACAAAAATATTCTTCGAATAAAATTTTAAGAATTAACAGCGATCTTTGGAGTGATTTAAACTAACCGAAAAAATATTTCTTTGTGGAAAAATTGATGACTTGGCCCGATCTTCTGAAAATTTCGAGAATAAAATATAAAATATGATAACCGTATACTTTTTTACTGAAATATTTGTGAATTTTTTTAAATTATAAATGCTCATGAAGTATTTTTAATATTCAAATTCTTTGAATACATGTGTATTTTTTGCTTTTCTATCATTGTGCCGAGCTTTTTTTTATTTCTTTGCGACAGAAAAAAGTTCAACATAAGAAAGTCAATTATACGAGTACTATTTTGTTATAATCATTCAACAAACAATTATTTCTTCATTTAATTGTTGAAAACATTTTCTTATCAATAATTCCTAAAAAAATTTATTTGAATCGATATGCAACACGCGGGAAACATTCTTCATTTTCTAGAACATAGATGTCTCTTCGTTAGGCAAGAGAGAAGAAAACATCACAAAGTTAAGGTAAAAGAGAGTGATAACAATACATAAGGCAAGAAAGGGGGCACTGT
This sequence comes from Chelonus insularis, assembly GCF_013357705.1. NCBI lineage: Eukaryota > Metazoa > Arthropoda > Insecta > Hymenoptera > Braconidae > Chelonus > Chelonus insularis. Next base: position 278,092 of record NW_023276779.1, read on the forward strand.
AGGAACTTCAACGTGAAAGTGAGTGACAAAAGACACATTCAGTAAGAGATAACACATGATAGAACACTCGATGGAGTAAAGTGAAAAAGTAAGCGAAAAAACCTTGAATAGCAGAAATATCGCTGTTAGGGGCGTGGCTTATTTATAACTCTGTCAATAATTAACGAAAAATGCTCGTTTAACGTTTGATCGGAAGCTTATGATATAAGATAACTACCTATTAAATATAAAAGCATTATATGTCGTAATTATAAAGATATTTGCATAAAAAGATGCGTTGATTACGTTACACAAAATTTTTCGTGTGTAGAGTAGTCGGTTGCCTCGGCGCTCATGACGGAAAGAGCGCACTAGGGAAAAACAGAGAGAGAGAGAGAGAGAGAGAGAGAGAAATGGTGAATGTGTACTTGGCGCCGAGTATCTACCGCTACTGTAGACCTATGTACGATTACCAACTTGAAAAATTTGAAAATGTAAATTTCTGGCTGTGAACAAAAAATAATATGGCGGATAGAATATTTTTCTCATATGTAGTCTATTGATGTAGAGTTGCCAACTCAAGAAATCTGAGAATCTTGACTTTTGTCGAATATTTTTCAGGAAAGTTCAGACTTTCAATCTTTACGGATGAATATCTTTTCAATAAATAGATTAAAAATTATGATTAATGTTGTAAATAAAAGCTCATAGATGATTCATATGGTAAATCTATTGATGAATTATGCGTATGTGCTGTACTTTAAAAGTTAATAGAAAAAATAGAATTAAGAGGGAAGGGGGAGGGTAAAATTTCTTGTATAGAGTGTCTGCTGTTGCGCGCTGTCATGAGGAAGTGCGAGAGAGAGATAATGTGAAAAAGTTTAGAAGTGTTGCATTTTTATTTCTCACTTCGTCATTAGAGAAAGAAAAACGGATTTTTATATTCAATTTGAAAATGCAATGACTAAGTGAAAAATAAAAATGCTACACTTCTAAATATGTCTAATTTTTTACAGGTAGTCAACCTACTTCTATAGTCAACTAGCCCCGGTTCCCCTACCTACTCTTAAGAGTACTTTTAACTTGACCATAGTGTAGTCATTTTATTCAATTGTTCATAACAAATTTATGTAAAGTTCATATTTCATTATATGAAATTATTAAATACAATTACTTACGATTCAGTGCCAACATTGGACGTGGTGTTTTATTTTTTTTTTGCGTTTTAATATCTTTTCCAATGTGTATCTGAAGATAAAAATTATATTTTCTTGAATTGTCCTTTCGGAAAGTATCATTATATTGTATATATCATTGGCAATATTTATTTACATCGAGATATGTATGTAAAAATGTTCACTTTGAAAAGGATCAAAGAATTCAGTTTTATGCTTCTACTAGCAGATTAAAAGTCTGATAAACATTACTGCAGAAATTAATTCTATGATTATAATTATTATACTAAGTATTTTGTTTACTTCATCACAAAAATTTGTAAATAGACTTGTAAACTTATAAAAATATTATCTCCTATTTTAAGTATGATATTAGTGGCAAATTACTAATCTTAGAATAAACATATTCAATAAATAGTATGTAATTGTTAAACCTAAACAAGAGTAAAATTACATTTGATATTATTTCTATCACTCATCAAATCATACATTGGCAGTCATGCTGCAGTTTTAAAGAAATACATTTTCTAATCAGATAATAATTGTTGTAGTGTTATACCGTATCATCCATTTTTCGGCGATATCCCACGCGATGTATGATGCTCGAGTCTTCTATTTCAGTCGCATTTAACATATTCATTTGTCGATGTACGCTTATAATATCTATTACAATTATTTAAAAATAAAGATATTGGGTTGTATACAGATTGTACATTTCACTTTATACCTCTAATCCCTAAAAAACCATTTATTACTTGGTCTTGAAGCGCCAAGTTTGTATCCTTCAGTCTTTTAATTTGTTTCTCACGTTCCTCAATTGTCTCTTCTAATTTCTTTCTATTATTTGTAAGAACTTGGATTTCCTGCTTTAACGATTCCTTATCACGATCGGTCTAAAATATCATGAATAAAAATGGTAATGCTTATCATCAATTTAAAGGAAAACAATCCCTGACGGAAATACTGGTGATATTTGAACAAGAACATTACCTTCATAGAAATTTTTTCATTTATAATTTTACCTGCTATTATTCGGGTCTTGTGAACTTTTTCATCAGCATCTTTTATATCGTCTTCATTTCGAGTAATTGGTTTCAGGTGATTGATTTCCAGTTTTAACTGCTTTACCCGATGTTGTGATTGTAATTCTTCTTCTCTGGGCTCTTCGTTGCTAGTACTAGGTTTCGGATTTTTTTTATTATTTTGTTTTTTTTCTTCATTCCTTTTTTTTGAGTTGGCCGCCTTTTTTTACTTCTTTACTCTCTTTTTTTTCTAGTGTCCTATTTTCTTTTTTTATATTTTCCATTTGTAAACCTTTTCTTACAGTTACACCGGCAGATAATTCCTATTAAAAAAAAAAAAAAAAACAAATTATCAATGCTTGACAGCATCACCAAAATTATCGGCATAATAAAATTTAAAGAAACAGACTAAAAAAAACTAATTTTTTTTTTTGGCAAATTGCATTAAATGATTATCTAATGCAAAATAGCAATTGTTAATGTAAATTACTTCTTAGTTGTCTGCTGGCGAGTGGACTGTTGTTGTGATCTGGACTTCTTCGTGATCACTGGAGTAGGCCATCGTTTTGCCTGACGAGCTGCATCTTGAGCTGACTCTATCGCACGTGCCCTGGTTGAGATGAAGTTGAGTAGACTGTTGAGTGTAGTTGGAGACCGTGATCTGCTCCGTTCGAACTCCCAGGACTCTCGGAGATGTTGCTCGAGTTTACTAGCCACCAAATAGATCAAAAAGTAGTCAGCCGAGTCGACTGGAACCTTGAGTGCCCTGAGTGCATCCAAGTTCTGCTTCACAATGCCTACTAAGTTGCCTAACTGTTCAGCTGACTTAGATGATGGCGTTGGGATGCTAAACAGATGTTTTATGTGAGAGAATATGAGCTGTTCAGGGTTATCATACCTTTCTTTCAGTTGCTTCCAAGCTGGCTCATATCCATCATCATTCATGATGGCATGCCTGATAAGTTGCGATGGTGGGCCTGACAGGTTGGCCTTCCGGTAATGGAGCTTGGAAACTGGTCGTAGATCTTGACGATTATGTACTAGAGACGTGAACATATCACGAAACTGGGTCTATTCTGAGGAGTCGCCTGAGAACGTCGGAAGGGTTATTTCCGGGAGAGTTGCCTGCTGAAAAATGACTTGAGTTGCCTGCTGAGTTAACGATCTGTACTCGTCTAGTGACTTCTGAATGTCCTTTTCGTGCAATTCAGATTTGACACGGTGAAGCGTTGACTCGGTGTGATAGTGAAGTCGCAACGCACTTTCATAGACTCGATCAGTCATGTATGGGTGCTTGAAGAGTGTTAGCCGGCACCCAACACCTAATGCCTCGTGCTCTACCACAAAGTAGGTCCACAGCTCATTGAGTTGTGCGAGCTTACCTTCAATTACACTCATTGTCATGAGCGCAGGCTGTCTTACTAGCTCAAGCACATCCTGATACATGAACTGGAGCTGTTGGTACCTTGCCATCTGAGACGTCAGCTTGAATTGTGTTGTGTTGGCGATTGCTGGTGGTGACTTTGACCTGTCACGCGCTGGAGATGTTCTTTCAGGCACCTTTAACGTGGTCTCGGTGCCACCTTCGGCCTGAGAGTTGCCTGCAATGTTTGATGACACTTGGTCGATGCTCACTCTTTCCACCATATCACTAACACCCTCTATTGAGTCGTTGTCGTCAGCTACATCTACGTAGTCCGACTTGGCAGGAGAAATTACACGTTTGTCTGCCATGATTCACTTAAATGAGTTGTCTAATGTCACTATAATTACACTTATCACTAAAAAAAATGCACAAAAACTGATGCTAGAGTTGTCTACTGTCACCTTGATACTAATGGTGGGCTTTCAATAAAGTCTCAACACCAAAAGAATCACACAAATTAATTAACTGAGTCTACGAGCTCTTAATAATTTGAGGTGACTACACTCACACTAAGGATCCTACACTAACTAAATACTATGTTTATTTACACGTGAGTTGACTGCGTCAAGGCTATCTTGACTCTGACCAACATGCGCGCCAAGCGTCTACAGAGAAGTCCAAATTGGCCAGACTGAGCACCACTGCACACTAATAATAAAGATGAGTGTCACTGCGTACTGGAGTGCGTAAACACCTTTTGTCTGTAAGGTTGTTTACACACTAACACTGAAAGTTTTTTGAGTCTAACTGAATTACAAGCACTTTATTCAGTATATTTCACATAATATTCACAAAAGTATTAAGCACTAGAACCTTCTAGAGTTGTTCAATATGCATCCAAGCCGTTCTTATCCGGCTCGAAGGACCAAATGTTCTGACTTTGAGTCGGCTGAGTGAGAAGTCGGGACTTTGTGGACTGTATTTTTTAGGATGTTTGGATGCTAGAACAGTCGGGACTTTTGAACGGTGTAAATGAGTTGGCTGACACTATTTAACAGTAACAGTTAACGATTTATTAAACACTAAAATCACAGTAACAGAAAAATAACAATAAAAGAGTCTTTGAATTGTCTGGACAGTCTTGAGTTCACGGAAATTTCACACAGAGTTCACTGATGAGTAGAGGATCACAGGAAAGTTGTAAGTTTTCCTGTACTGGTCTCTGCACCAGGAGTAGCCTGATTTTTTTGAGTAGTCTGAGTTTCATTGTGTTGGCGTCAGCCACACAGACACAAGCGAGTTGTTCGTGTATGGATCTTGTGTGTGTGTCTGTCCATAAGGCCGTGAGGCGTCGAAGCCGACATCATTCGCACCTTTTGTAAGAAGGTGCTGATGCGGACCAACATGAGCTTCCTGAGGATGTCTTCTAAGAGGTAGACTGCCTGATGAGTTCATAATCATCACGATAGATGATTAACTGGTGAGTTAGTCCATGTCTGAGGAGTTGTCTGGGTTTTCACTAGAGAGTTCGACTGCGTGAGCTCTCTGCTGGTACACACGTACCGAGTTGACTGTTACAACGAGTTGTCTGTGGGTTGGCATCGTCCGATGATGCCCAAGAGTCGTCCGAGTACGAACTACGTACGAATACTCGCAGTAACTGGCGAATACTGACTACCGTCCGTGTTTCTCGAAAACTCTACGTTCTCGAAGCTTCTAGGCCCTTCGAGAAGGGATATATACGTCTAAGAATTAATTAGAGTTGTCTCATTGGCGAACATGAGTTGGCAGGAGAGACCTTGAGTCATCTAATTATTCGGTGGGGAGAAAAATGTTAGGCCGTCGATAGAGTACCTTAGACCAAGTCAGAACAAGAACATTACCGAGTATCATTCAGTATTGAGTTATCGCTTTCCCAGAAGTATACAAGGATATATTTTTGACAAATGTATTTTTGAAGGAACGGTATACCATACAATGCGATATAGTGAATCAATCAAAATGAATAACTCAATAGTAGAAATGAAAGAGTTGAATACAATTATAAGAATAAGTGACTTTCTTGTAATAAATGACTTATGTTTTATAATTGAAAAAAAACTTGTTACTAATAATGTCATCTTTGAAGATCTAAGGATAGATTACATCGTGTCAGTGACAGATGAATCAGGAATGCAATTATTTCAAATAAAAAATAAAAAGATAGAAATAACTATCGACAAAGAAACATATGTGTGTAACATGCCATGTAACTATGATATAAGCTAGATTGTAAGTAATATTAAGGGATAGGATAATAGAAAATAAGTTTGCAATTTGAGAATAGATAGAATATGTACGATTCACTACGATAGGAAATTTTTCGAAAATAAATAGAATATGTACGATTGATAACGACAGATTACGATACAATTTACGCTTACGATAAGTTACTACAGAGAACGATGCGTCCTTTATATGTTGTTTACGACAATAAAGGATAAGGAACACGTGTTTGGCTCACTTTGTTATGTTTCCGAATTAATTACGATAGATTACGATTGCGATCTCTATCCGGCAACAAAAATCTCAATAATAGGTACGATAGAGTGCCATAGAAACATGTAGAGCCAGATAAAAATCCTGTCGTTTTATCGCTATTTAGATCTGTTAATTGGAGCAGTTATAATTTAGTTTTATGGAATCAATAGAATCATGATTAAAACGGCTATATTTGCAAAGAACAGAAAATTTCATTAATCGAAATTATAAAAAGAATAAACCTAATAACTGTTTAGAGAAAATTTGATTCTTTGCCATACCTAAAACTTCCAATCCCCTTTCTCCTTCATATATAGGTGGATTTCTCCACAAGTCTGGAAACCGAAACAATGACCATGACCAACAATTACGACCATATTATCAATGTAATCAAATTAATTTTTTTTTAAAAAAACATTATTGTTTAACAGACCTAATTCATCGAGTTTTATGATGGGGTAATGATCGTGAGGGCCCACGCGTATGATGTGATTTTCATTCGTTACCCATACTCTCACGTCGCAATTGTCGTTTTCACATTCGTATTTTCTTATATTCGCCCCTACATATGACATGTCTCGCAAAAAAACATAGCTGCAGAAAACCACTAGATCATCACTGATTACGCATGGGGAAGACATAGTAAATTTTTCAACCTATTGCTTTCAATGATGTTAATGTTGCCCGTCTAATCGACAAAACTTGACTGAGGATAAATTCTTTGTTACAATTTATTTCGCAGTAAGACAATTATCTCGACAAGTAAATAGAAAGCAATGGTGGCAACTATTCTCGAAAAGTAGCCAATAGTGTATGTGACAAGATTTTAAAGGAAATTAATAAAAATGAAGAATGTTCGACGCGAAAAATATCACAAAAATTCGAAGTATCACAGACAGTGGTGCATACGATTTTCAGAAAGAAATGGTCTTAACGTTTATCATAAAACTCCTGTGCACCAAATCCACGAAGAAGACTGCTACCAACGATGGAGCTTTTGTGAAGTTATAAAAAATATGATTGTTCTAGAAGAGAATTATGAAAAGTGCATACTTCTTACCGATGAGTGCAATTTCAGTAGAGATGGAATGGAAAATTTAAGAAATGATGTTGTGTGGAGTCATTCTAATCCTCATAAGAAAAAAATAAAATCATTTCAGAACAGATTTAGCTTAAACATTTGGTGCGGAATAATTGAAAGTATTATTGTGAGTATAACAATCTATTTCCACACAACTCATAAATATAAAAAATGACATTTTCTTCATGTATATCAGGTTGGACCAGTAGAGTTGCCCAGTAATGTCAATGGAGAAATATATTTGCAGTTTCTAAAAGAGACACTTCCGATTTCAATACGGAGAGTAGTTCCAGAACGAACGATTCCAAAAATTATATACTAATAGGATGGAACACCTCTACATTACTCGAAATGTGTCCGAAGATACCTGCACAACAAATTTCCAAACAGCTGGATAGGCAGAGGTGGACCTATTCAGTGGCCAGCAAGATCACCAGATTTAACGCTACTGGATTTTTTTCTATGGGGATTTTTAAAGCAGAGAATTTATATTGGAAAGCCGAACTAAGACAAAGGATAACCGATGCTTCCGACGAAATAACAAATGATGTTCTGATGAAAATTCCCGAAGAATTCAAAAGAAGGATCGACCTATGTATTGCTGCAAGGGGTAGGCACATAGAACACAGGTAATATTTTTTAACTATTATATATTACGAGATAAGGAGTAATTCGCGAACAACAGAATTGCAAAGTACCTGCAACTATAAAAAGAAAACTCTTTGATGCAGAAGCTGAAGATCCAGGTAGAAGATGAAGATAAAAATTCTACTTATATATTTAAAAGTTGATTTTTAAAACAAAATTTTATGGAACAGGGTTTATTGTTATAAATTTTTATTTGCGAATTATACAAAATCGCGAATTTTATTTACTTATATTTCTATATCCAAAATACTCAGAATTTAATTCTGCACCTACAGTAACCAGATTCAGAACAAGTACGAATTCACCCTGTATAGTTGGCAGTCTGTAAGCATAGATTATAAAAAAGCGGAAGGCAACTCAGTACTATTAAATGACGGAGAGCGCTGCAATTATTTCTTATTGACTCATGGTCATGTAGAAAGCATTGAAATTTAAAAAATAATATTATTTTAACTGTCAAATGGCACCGTACACTTAGCGTCATTAATGCCTGGTCCATCAAAAACTTTGATACCATCCAAGCAATTATCGATGGAGTAGTTTTTTTTTCAAATAAAAATTCTACATCTGAATTGCAGAATGTAAAATGACACAAAAAAATTTTCTAAAGTACATTTCTAAATGAGCAATTAAAACTGCGAATAATAAATAAACATTCATATGAAATCTTCAGAAAAATTATTTCAAATAATATTAAAGAATTGTACCTGCAATTTTTCCGTTTAAAATTTAAGAAAATAATTTAAAAATTCGAAAAAAATAGTGAAGTATATAAAATTAAGAATTATTTAGAGAATTAATATTTAGGAAACGTTAGAACAACAAAAGTCACGAAAATAAAGCAAAGATGCGATTTTACAAAATAAGCAATTTTGCCCGAATTTTTAATATTATTTACAGAACACCATTTACCTGTACGAAAAAGACTCCATACGTAAATAGAAGACGGCGTTCACCATCAATTCTACATAATTTAAATAAATTTGAATTTTATTTGTTTTCAAATGAAAAAGAGAAGTCTACTAAATTCAATAAGAATTATGAGTTCATTGAACTTCATATATTTAAAATGTATAATTTAAAAAAAATTAATATATTAAAAAAAAAAATTATTTATTTAAAGAAAATTGAAAGTAAACATTATTAATATTATTTTTTTAATTGGACGTCATGCATACAAAACTATTTTTGTTCTTATTATATCATTAGAAATGAAAATATTTTAAATGTCATTATAAAAAAAAGAATAATATTGAATAAATTCAGAGCTGAAAAAAATACTCGTTGAAAAGTACTATTTTCAAAGTTGCAGTACGGGCATCTTATTATTCTATTCCTGCGCGTTTCTTCGATGTTTGCTGCACAATCCATGCACATAATAGCATGACCACATGGCATACATATTATTTGTATGGGTTAGTTGAAATGAATTTGACAACGCAAATCATAATGATGACGGAAACCACCTTCAACAACATTCTCTCCATGCTCAACAGCGTTTTCACGATTCTTCATGACGTTTTTATCACCTTCAACCACATTACCTCTATCTTCAACAGCGTTTTCAAGACTCTCCATGACATTCCGGCCATCATCCCCAATGTTCTTATTATTTTCTATTGTATTATTACCATTTTCAATGTTGTCTCCAATGTTAAATCGTGGAAGCAGCTCAAAATCTGGTAATTCATCAATCTCTGCTGACAAAAAGTTTAACATGTAATTATGTGAATTAATGGTAATTTTTATCATTTTTTACCATTATCATTTACTGTTACTAGTCTTTCCTCAATTAAAAAATTTTCGTTTTCAAAATCAATATCTGGAACAAATTGCGTGAAAAGAATACTCGAACAGTCTACAAATTGTTCTGTAGGTAGTCTGTTTCTTTCTGACCAATTCCATAGACGAATTAATGATGTTTGAAAAGACAATCCTCTTACACGAACCAACCCTGTTGTTCTTGCATGGGAATCAATAAGTAGTCGATTTATTGCCCGCTTAGACTGATGCATAATTCTGATATATGTCGCTAAAAAAGATCAAAATTACAACGAATTAGCAACGGTTCTAAAATTTTTGGACTTCTGACGCTTAATTATTTATTACAATAATTGTTTCAGCAATAGTTTTCAGCATCAGAGTTTTAGAATTAGTTTATTATCACTTCTATGAATCTAATCATCATTAATAAGAATCTTACCTATAAAATTCTGTAATGTTTGCTTAGAAGGAAGTTTTTTTTGAAGATGTTTTATAAAAAGGCTACTACATCTATATGTTGCTTTTATTTCATTATAAATACTAATATTTTCTTCTTGAACGCCGTTGATCCATATATTTTTAAAATTCTGTGCATATGGAAGATATATTGCTTGTAATTCTGCATTCATACTGTTCCAAATTATCTCGAACGCCTCTCGTATTTTGTTGGAGGGTAACAATATTAATGAAATGAATTTCAAAACGTAATTCCTCGCATTTTGCTCAAAATAATTAATAACGTCGAGATATACTCGGAAATGCTGGAGCTGCAAAAAAGTATATTTTTAAATTTTCATACAGTTATTGGCATAATAAAAATTGTTAATAACACAAAACATTCAGTACTTACTCTAGTGTAATAACTAAGACTTCCAATAACTCTTCTGTTTGAAAATATTTTATTCAGTCCTCTTTTCATAGTGTTGAGAATTAATTAATTCTCAGTTTGAATTTGCCAGCTGACAGGAACTTCGGCGGCCATCTTGGGACTGGGTCAATAACCAATCGACCAAATAATCAATATTTCGTAATCTAGTCACTTATTTGACTAATTTTCAGTGTCCCTTTTGATTAATGAAGTTCCTGTTGCCATTCTTTCACTGATCTCGTTCACGTGTACACGCCATTCACATTCCTTTCGAATAAATCGTAAAGTTTTGAGTCAATCATTAGTGCTAGTGCTATTGTAAATCATCAGAAACATTCAAGTTATCGTCTACCATAGAAATCAATCAATAGTTCAAGACAATTCACAGTACATTCAAGAAAGTAAAATAAATCTATTTTGCATTGCATAGATAGGCTAACGCTACGTGCACAATCATATTCTTGATCAACTTGAGAAGCGTGCTGAGCTCGTGTGGGAGGTCAATAATACCGAACACACCAAGTTGAGTATTTTTTAGAGATTCAATTCAAATTCAATAATTACAATTGACATTCAGTGATTTCTAAAGACATTAATTTTTTGTATTCAGTGACAAAAAGTTGTACAGTGTATACTATGTACCTGTTAGTGCTGAAAAAAAAGATTATATATTTTTGATAAAACCTGCCTTCCGTTTGCTCTGTTCCGGCACAATCATCCCTATCCTTAAACGGTTAGGTTAATTCAAAAGTTGAGATTTTCTCAACACATAGAAATTTCAAAATCAGTGATGATTAGTGCCGGAGTGTTACGAAGCAATTCTTCTCTAACAATGTTGAGCATAGATTTAAATTCTTCATAAATTTCACGTCGACTACAAATGAATCCCAGCGAAACAACCTTGAAATAAATATATTTTTTTCAAAATCTGCATTTGGAATCAAGGGAAAAAATTTACTTATTCACTTGTGTATAAATACACAAGTTTTTGTATTCAGGAGTTCCAAATAAATTCTTTAGCTGCTCATAGTTTTGTATTGTTGGTATTTGAATTTCCGATTGCCAAAAACTCTCGGTATTTGAATGGGAAAAGTCTAATAGGATTATACAAATTCGAATTAGTATGAAAATGGTGATCGTGAAATCTATAGTCTTCCGAGCTTTCCTATACACACAACTGAATGAGATTATGATGATTCTAAAAGGTAGTTAGCGGTTCTATAGGAAACGGAGAGTTTCTATAGGGGAAAATAAAAGATATTTGAATAGGAAGCTAAGTAATTGAATAAAATAATGCGACTTAGAAATTTTTTTTTTATTATGTATCGAGCTTCAATAGAATTCTGCATTATTCAATAGGTTAGACATCTCTATCATCCAATAGGATATGCGTGGATTCTAATAGGGAAATATTACTTAATAAATTTTTTTTTATTATACATCAAACTTCAATAGGATGTTGGAAAAGTCAAACGTATTAAAGATTGCAGAATCTTGTTGAGGTTTGATGGATAATTCTTATTAGTGATTGTTTATAAAAAATTTAAATAGTTGTAAAAAATGCATAATTTTTAAGAGTCATATATTATCATTAAAAGTTTTTGTTTTCCGAAAACATCCGAATCTATGCGATATACACATTATTTAATCGATAATAAATTTTCAATTGTTATAAACAATGCATAATTGTTAAGTGTCATATCTCATTATATATAATATCATTTTGACAAAAACATCCGCATTTATGTAATATACGCACTATTTGATACATCAATACGATTTTCAATTGTTTATTTGTTTAATAAATTTTAATTGTTGCAAACAATGCGTGATTGTTAAAGGTGATATTTGGTTATGAATCCGTTTAAACTCTTTTCAGATCTTCTTTACAATAATATCTTCCGAATATATTTTGGTTAGGGTTGATATCTCGATCCGTTCTTAAGATATCAGAAACGGAAAAAATGCTGACGTCTATACAAACGTACGTACGGAGAAGTCTAACCTATTAAAGAATGCAGAATCCTATTAAGGTTCGATTTATAATAAAAATAATTTTTAAGTCGTATTATCCTATTGACATCTACTCATATCCTATTGGATGTTGGAGAAGTCAAACCTATTAAAAAGTGCAAAATCCTATGGAGGTTTTATTAATTATTAAAATAATTTTTGAGTCGTGTTTCCCTTTCGAATCCATTGATTTTCTATAGAAATTGTTTTAATATTCTCCTTTTAAATAATATAAAATCCTATCATGGGACATAAGGATAAATATATAATTTCTGAGTTACATTGTACATGTCATATCTTCACAAATGACAAATATTTTTTTTAAGCTTTGAAATACTTGCTAGAATGCAAACTTTATTAACGTTTAAATTATTTTAAATTTTTAACCCAAATAGATTAGGCAAAAGCCATGTTTCCATGTTTTAGAGTAGCGTAGTTGAGAGCGTCTTGGACTGTGGACCCGAGAATGCTAGGATCGAATCTCATTATCAAGAGGATTTTTTCGGACAAACTTTCTAATAAATTTCATTTCAGGTGTATATTTAAAAAACAAATTCGTATAAACAAAGAACCTCTAGAGCGAATTGAAATTTCCTTCCGTTTAAAATAATTTTTTTTTTGTGGTAATAAGATTGAAACGTTTAATAGGTTTACCCTCAATTTTATAGGACATTCTGAGACAACAATATTCCCATTGAATTATATCAAATCCTATTAAAGCATCAAAAAGAAATTACATCTTTTCAATGGGAAAATTGTAATCTCACAAGTCCTATTAAATTCACTAAAATCCCATTAAAGTATCGAATAGGATTCTGCATCATTCTATAGGAAATTCTGAGACAACAGTATTTCCATCGAATTGTATCAAATTCTATTAGGAAGTTAAATAGGATTCAGCGTATTTCAATAGGACAACTCAATGGGGTTCAAGCGATTTCTATAGGAAAAACAAAAACGTTCAAAAGGATTCAATAAGAAATTTCCGATGCAATTTTCCTATTGAACTCCCTTCTCCCAACAGGATTCTTTAAGCAAGGCTTACTGATCGAATTGTTTTCATCCAATCATATCATAGTAATCCTTCTTTCAACAACTCGTGTAGTGTGAACTACTAATACAGATGTTCATACGTAAGTGTGTGAGCATTCACATACATAAAGAAAGAAACAATCGCTCTGATTTTGAGTATTTAGTGGAAAGATTTTTGATAGTCAAGTGTTTTTCGATAGAATACTTTGTGGAAATTCTACGATAATCAACCATTAAAAAAATGTTTCAAGTTAATCCAAAAAAAATTTGTAAACTCAAAAACAGATGTTCCAATGGATATTGTTATTTACAATCATCAATAGGTATCAATAAAATGTGAGTATTTGAACAAATTATTTTAATATAGAATATGACCAAAAAACGTACATGTGCCATTGTATCTTTTTTTTTTGTTAACATTTTAAATAGATATGTCGAATGTTATGAGGAAACAGCTCGTTCATGCCCAGGTCGTGGTCAAATCATCAAAGATAGATTCAGGTTAACGAAAGAACACAATCATCCAAGAGATGAAGATTTACAACTTATAGATAAATTTGAAAAAGCATTGTATGAAGCTGTTACAGAAGTTTTCGTTCGATTTATGACGAATTATGTGTGAGGTAAGTTAATGAGCATTTACTCAGGTCTATATCATTATTCATATATAAATCTCAAAAAGAAATTATTGATAATAATTATTAATGTTTGATAGATTTCCAAGAGCTTCTGCACTAGTTTCATACAGTAAAATTATTAAAATAATGGAAAAATCGCGTCACGCCAATTGCTTTAAATTACCCAGTTCACTTCAGATTTTTTGCGAGATATTAAATTTCGTACGATGGCGGCATTTTCTTGCAGGCACTGACATGATTGTTAGTAATGTCTATGGTGATGATGGTTCTATTGCTACTGTATTCCTAGATCCAATTTTTGTCAGTAACATCACTACCTCGCATCTTTATGTTGATGCTGCATTCAAAGTATGTCCTAAAAAATTTAAAAACCACCAATATTTAACTACCATGGCACCCATAGACAATAATGTAAGTATAATATCATTGACAAATTTTGACTCAAGTAAGGAAAGTTGTAGTTTGTTCTTTTCTTTTTGATTAAATGTTGATTTTAGGCTTTGTTCTGACTTCGAGTCGGCCGAATGAGCAAACTGAAAACTAGTGGACTGTAATAATTACAAGCAGAATAAGAACAAAAGGTTGGATGCTAGAAGGTTCAAAAATATAGTTTATTAACACAGACTGCTTGAGTTTTATAGTTTTTATTCAACAATAACACTTAACTTAAACAATGGAAATTCTTAATCACTGAGTTTAGGTGAATTGACTGTACATTAATTGTTCATACACTTCTGAGTTGTCTGATGGTTATTTTGTCACCAAATAACATAGTCTCAAACAACAGTGAATAGCAACATTCACAGTATACACCAGAGTTATTCGGGGGAGCGATGTATAGGTGAATGTCCGTGAGGCACTATGGCGTCGACGCCAGTTCAGCTTCGCGCCCAAAGACACTACAAACTGAATATACTGGACCACTTGCACTGATGAGAACAATTTGATGATTCACGTTTCTTCGTGAGAGCTGTCTGAGTCTATTTGACCGTACTTTATTGTACAACGAGTGAGCTGACTGCAAAAAACTACGATTTGACTGCGAAAACTTATACAGAGCTGACCGCGTGATTTGCCTGGAGCTAACTGACTTTGTAATTTTCTACAGAGTTGACCGCTTGATTTGCCTGGAGCTAACTGACGCTACAAGTGCTCGACCGCGTGCTTGTTGGCGTCACTAGGGCCGTAGAGTTGCCTTCTGGGCCATGAGGGAAATACTTCCCGATGATTGGTCCAGTGAGTTGACTGACGCGCCGGTGGACAAGTCCGGCATTAACTATTTTCAAATATTCTGAGACTTGCTGACTTGGGGCCCTCCAAGTCAGAACAGGCTTTAACAATTACTTAGAGTTTGATGTCGAGAAGAACAACCGATCTCTACCAAGCTATATTCCGATATTTTAATAATTACACTCGTCACTTGAATATAAACTCTGTCATGACAGATCTCGAGTCTGGTTAGAGAAACGAGATACATGCAGTCTACCCACATGCCACTTTTCAAAGCTTTTACTTCCATCATGTTAAAGTAAATCAACAATATATCATAACATGGTTGCTGATAATTATCAACAGATTTGATTTAATATTGAAAGTAAAAAAATGTTTTTTGTAGGCATTACTGAAAAAGCTAAAAAGATGCAGTTATTGAATCATTTGAAAAATTGGGATATAGGAAAAATTTTTAGAAAAATGGTTGCTTTAGCCTCACCACCAGCAAGCGTAATTGAGGTAGCTTGCATATGTCTAATTTTGAATGCATCTCCGGAAGTTCAACATGAATTTAGCCACTCTATCAACTATTATCAACGATATTGGATAAATGTAGTGACACCATTTGTCTTCAGTGTTCATGGTCTGATGGAGCGAATCAATAATTGCGTCGAATCTTACAATCGTGTTTTGCATCTACGCTTTGGAAATCATCCCTCTATTTGGAATTTTACGAGTAAATATGAGTTTATATATTTGTGAAATTAAATAAAATCAATCATCACCAATTAGAAATTTGCAAACATAATATTATTTTTTAGAACAATTGGTAATATTACATCAAGTAACAAGAACGGAATATGCTTGAAATGTGCATCTGATATTATCAACGTATTGCACGATGATATAGTGTTGACAAATCCAGCCGAAGTTGATGCTTATTGTGATATTCCAATCGAAAGTGTGTATGGAAGGTTTTTATTTGACCCTCAAAAATACGAGAATCAAGAAAGTACTTTTCGACTATTAATGTATTTTTTCATTTTACAGATATTTACGTTGTTATGGATATAAATAACATTGGTCATATTGAAAATGTCATCGAGGATCGTGACAATATCACAGAGAATCTTGAAAACGCTGTTGAAGATAGAGGTAATGTGGTTAAAGGTGATGAAAACGTCATGGAGAATCGTGAAAACGCTTTATAATGACATTTAAAATATTTTCATTTCTAATGATATAATAAGAACAAAAATAGTTTTGTATGCATGACGTTTTGTATCGCATGATACCTATTGATGATTGTAAATAACAATATCCATTGGAACATCTGTTTTTGAGTTTACAAATTTTTTTTGGATTAACTTGAAACATTTTTTTAATGGTTGATTATCGTAGAATTTCCACAAAGTATTCTATCGAAAAACACTTGACTATCAAAAATCTTTCCACTAAATACTCAAAATCAGAGCGATTGTTTCTTTCTTTATGTATGTGAATGCTCACACACTTACGTATGAACATCTGTATTAGTAGTTCACACTACACGAGTTGTTGAAAGAAGGATTACTATGATATGATTGGATGAAAACAATTCGATCAGTAAGCCTTGCTTAAAGAATCCTGTTGGGAGAAGGGAGTTCAATAGGAAAATTGCATCGGAAATTTCTTATTGAATCCTTTTGAACGTTTTTGTTTTTCCTATAGAAATCGCTTGAACCCCATTGAGTTGTCCTATTGAAATACGCTGAATCCTATTTAACTTCCTAATAGAATTTGATACAATTCGATGGAAATACTGTTGTCTCAGAATTTCCTATAGAATGATGCAGAATCCTATTCGATACTTTAATGGGATTTTAGTGAATTTAATAGGACTTGTGAGATTACAATTTTCCCATTGAAAAGATGTAATTTCTTTTTGATGCTTTAATAGGATTTGATATAATTCAA
This sequence comes from Chelonus insularis, assembly GCF_013357705.1. NCBI lineage: Eukaryota > Metazoa > Arthropoda > Insecta > Hymenoptera > Braconidae > Chelonus > Chelonus insularis. The sequence goes on from NW_023276779.1 coordinate 295,366, forward strand.
TGGGAATATTGTTGTCTCAGAATGTCCTATAAAATTGAGGGTAAACCTATTAAACGTTTCAATCTTATTACCACAAAAAAAAAATTATTTTAAACGGAAGGAAATTTCAATTCGCTCTAGAGGTTCTTTGTTTATACGAATTTGTTTTTTAAATATACACCTGAAATGAAATTTATTAGAAAGTTTGTCCGAAAAAATCCTCTTGATAATGAGATTCGATCCTAGCATTCTCGGGTCCACAGTCCAAGACGCTCTCAACTACGCTACTCTAAAACATGGAAACATGGCTTTTGCCTAATCTATTTGGGTTAAAAATTTAAAATAATTTAAACGTTAATAAAGTTTGCATTCTAGCAAGTATTTCAAAGCTTAAAAAAAATATTTGTCATTTGTGAAGATATGACATGTACAATGTAACTCAGAAATTATATATTTATCCTTATGTCCCATGATAGGATTTTATATTATTTAAAAGGAGAATATTAAAACAATTTCTATAGAAAATCAATGGATTCGAAAGGGAAACACGACTCAAAAATTATTTTAATAATTAATAAAACCTCCATAGGATTTTGCACTTTTTAATAGGTTTGACTTCTCCAACATCCAATAGGATATGAGTAGATGTCAATAGGATAATACGACTTAAAAATTATTTTTATTATAAATCGAACCTTAATAGGATTCTGCATTCTTTAATAGGTTAGACTTCTCCGTACGTACGTTTGTATAGACGTCAGCATTTTTTCCGTTTCTGATATCTTAAGAACGGATCGAGATATCAACCCTAACCAAAATATATTCGGAAGATATTATTGTAAAGAAGATCTGAAAAGAGTTTAAACGGATTCATAACCAAATATCACCTTTAACAATCACGCATTGTTTGCAACAATTAAAATTTATTAAACAAATAAACAATTGAAAATCGTATTGATGTATCAAATAGTGCGTATATTACATAAATGCGGATGTTTTTGTCAAAATGATATTATATATAATGAGATATGACACTTAACAATTATGCATTGTTTATAACAATTGAAAATTTATTATCGATTAAATAATGTGTATATCGCATAGATTCGGATGTTTTCGGAAAACAAAAACTTTTAATGATAATATATGACTCTTAAAAATTATGCATTTTTTACAACTATTTAAATTTTTTATAAACAATCACTAATAAGAATTATCCATCAAACCTCAACAAGATTCTGCAATCTTTAATACGTTTGACTTTTCCAACATCCTATTGAAGTTTGATGTATAATAAAAAAAAATTTATTAAGTAATATTTCCCTATTAGAATCCACGCATATCCTATTGGATGATAGAGATGTCTAACCTATTGAATAATGCAGAATTCTATTGAAGCTCGATACATAATAAAAAAAAAATTTCTAAGTCGCATTATTTTATTCAATTACTTAGCTTCCTATTCAAATATCTTTTATTTTCCCCTATAGAAACTCTCCGTTTCCTATAGAACCGCTAACTACCTTTTAGAATCATCATAATCTCATTCAGTTGTGTGTATAGGAAAGCTCGGAAGACTATAGATTTCACGATCACCATTTTCATACTAATTCGAATTTGTATAATCCTATTAGACTTTTCCCATTCAAATACCGAGAGTTTTTGGCAATCGGAAATTCAAATACCAACAATACAAAACTATGAGCAGCTAAAGAATTTATTTGGAACTCCTGAATACAAAAACTTGTGTATTTATACACAAGTGAATAAGTAAATTTTTTCCCTTGATTCCAAATGCAGATTTTGAAAAAAATATATTTATTTCAAGGTTGTTTCGCTGGGATTCATTTGTAGTCGACGTGAAATTTATGAAGAATTTAAATCTATGCTCAACATTGTTAGAGAAGAATTGCTTCGTAACACTCCGGCACTAATCATCACTGATTTTGAAATTTCTATGTGTTGAGAAAATCTCAACTTTTGAATTAACCTAACCGTTTAAGGATAGGGATGATTGTGCCGGAACAGAGCAAACGGAAGGCAGGTTTTATCAAAAATATATAATCTTTTTTTTCAGCACTAACAGGTACATAGTATACACTGTACAACTTTTTGTCACTGAATACAAAAAATTAATGTCTTTAGAAATCACTGAATGTCAATTGTAATTATTGAATTTGAATTGAATCTCTAAAAAATACTCAACTTGGTGTGTTCGGTATTATTGACCTCCCACACGAGCTCAGCACGCTTCTCAAGTTGATCAAGAATATGATTGTGCACGTAGCGTTAGCCTATCTATGCAATGCAAAATAGATTTATTTTACTTTCTTGAATGTACTGTGAATTGTCTTGAACTATTGATTGATTTCTATGGTAGACGATAACTTGAATGTTTCTGATGATTTACAATAGCACTAGCACTAATGATTGACTCAAAACTTTACGATTTATTCGAAAGGAATGTGAATGGCGTGTACACGTGAACGAGATCAGTGAAAGAATGGCAACAGGAACTTCATTAATCAAAAGGGACACTGAAAATTAGTCAAATAAGTGACTAGATTACGAAATATTGATTATTTGGTCGATTGGTTATTGACCCAGTCCCAAGATGGCCGCCGAAGTTCCTGTCAGCTGGCAAATTCAAACTGAGAATTAATTAATTCTCAACACTATGAAAAGAGGACTGAATAAAATATTTTCAAACAGAAGAGTTATTGGAAGTCTTAGTTATTACACTAGAGTAAGTACTGAATGTTTTGTGTTATTAACAATTTTTATTATGCCAATAACTGTATGAAAATTTAAAAATATACTTTTTTGCAGCTCCAGCATTTCCGAGTATATCTCGACGTTATTAATTATTTTGAGCAAAATGCGAGGAATTACGTTTTGAAATTCATTTCATTAATATTGTTACCCTCCAACAAAATACGAGAGGCGTTCGAGATAATTTGGAACAGTATGAATGCAGAATTACAAGCAATATATCTTCCATATGCACAGAATTTTAAAAATATATGGATCAACGGCGTTCAAGAAGAAAATATTAGTATTTATAATGAAATAAAAGCAACATATAGATGTAGTAGCCTTTTTATAAAACATCTTCAAAAAAAACTTCCTTCTAAGCAAACATTACAGAATTTTATAGGTAAGATTCTTATTAATGATGATTAGATTCATAGAAGTGATAATAAACTAATTCTAAAACTCTGATGCTGAAAACTATTGCTGAAACAATTATTGTAATAAATAATTAAGCGTCAGAAGTCCAAAAATTTTAGAACCGTTGCTAATTCGTTGTAATTTTGATCTTTTTTAGCGACATATATCAGAATTATGCATCAGTCTAAGCGGGCAATAAATCGACTACTTATTGATTCCCATGCAAGAACAACAGGGTTGGTTCGTGTAAGAGGATTGTCTTTTCAAACATCATTAATTCGTCTATGGAATTGGTCAGAAAGAAACAGACTACCTACAGAACAATTTGTAGACTGTTCGAGTATTCTTTTCACGCAATTTGTTCCAGATATTGATTTTGAAAACGAAAATTTTTTAATTGAGGAAAGACTAGTAACAGTAAATGATAATGGTAAAAAATGATAAAAATTACCATTAATTCACATAATTACATGTTAAACTTTTTGTCAGCAGAGATTGATGAATTACCAGATTTTGAGCTGCTTCCACGATTTAACATTGGAGACAACATTGAAAATGGTAATAATACAATAGAAAATAATAAGAACATTGGGGATGATGGCCGGAATGTCATGGAGAGTCTTGAAAACGCTGTTGAAGATAGAGGTAATGTGGTTGAAGGTGATAAAAACGTCATGAAGAATCGTGAAAACGCTGTTGAGCATGGAGAGAATGTTGTTGAAGGTGGTTTCCGTCATCATTATGATTTGCGTTGTCAAATTCATTTCAACTAACCCATACAAATAATATGTATGCCATGTGGTCATGCTATTATGTGCATGGATTGTGCAGCAAACATCGAAGAAACGCGCAGGAATAGAATAATAAGATGCCCGTACTGCAACTTTGAAAATAGTACTTTTCAACGAGTATTTTTTTCAGCTCTGAATTTATTCAATATTATTCTTTTTTTTATAATGACATTTAAAATATTTTCATTTCTAATGATATAATAAGAACAAAAATAGTTTTGTATGCATGACGTCCAATTAAAAAAATAATATTAATAATGTTTACTTTCAATTTTCTTTAAATAAATAATTTTTTTTTTTAATATATTAATTTTTTTTAAATTATACATTTTAAATATATGAAGTTCAATGAACTCATAATTCTTATTGAATTTAGTAGACTTCTCTTTTTCATTTGAAAACAAATAAAATTCAAATTTATTTAAATTATGTAGAATTGATGGTGAACGCCGTCTTCTATTTACGTATGGAGTCTTTTTCGTACAGGTAAATGGTGTTCTGTAAATAATATTAAAAATTCGGGCAAAATTGCTTATTTTGTAAAATCGCATCTTTGCTTTATTTTCGTGACTTTTGTTGTTCTAACGTTTCCTAAATATTAATTCTCTAAATAATTCTTAATTTTATATACTTCACTATTTTTTTCGAATTTTTAAATTATTTTCTTAAATTTTAAACGGAAAAATTGCAGGTACAATTCTTTAATATTATTTGAAATAATTTTTCTGAAGATTTCATATGAATGTTTATTTATTATTCGCAGTTTTAATTGCTCATTTAGAAATGTACTTTAGAAAATTTTTTTGTGTCATTTTACATTCTGCAATTCAGATGTAGAATTTTTATTTGAAAAAAAAACTACTCCATCGATAATTGCTTGGATGGTATCAAAGTTTTTGATGGACCAGGCATTAATGACGCTAAGTGTACGGTGCCATTTGACAGTTAAAATAATATTATTTTTTAAATTTCAATGCTTTCTACATGACCATGAGTCAATAAGAAATAATTGCAGCGCTCTCCGTCATTTAATAGTATTAGTCGCATGACTCTGTCTACTTTTACAAAGACATGTGTACACGTGAATAGTGTTTTATTTGGAAAACTCAAGACTTAATGTGATGCGCAGTAGGTGATGAGCGTACATTTCTCATCATTTCCCTGAATTTTTCTACAAAAATTTGAGGTTCTGGACCTACTTCTTCATCGATGAAATATTTTCCCGGTAATCGAAGTGTTGTCCCATCCAACATCTCTGCTGCACTTGCTTTAATGTCTTCTTTCACACTGGTTCGCAGTCCTAAGAGTACGACTGAGAGGATGCTCGTGTAATCGTTTGTACCATGACACATGAAAGCTGATTTCAAAGACCGATACCATCGTTCAATCATGCCGTTTGATGCAGGATGGTAGGCTGTCGTTCGTGTGCGACTGCATCCAAGTAGTTTTGTGAGAGCATCAAAGAGTCTTGATTCAAATTGAACACCTCTAGCGCTTGTTACAGGTGTTGGTAACGCTGGTAGTCCGCCAAAACGGCTGACCCAACCAGAAAAGAAAGCGTTGACAACTGTATTTGCTGTGACATCCTTCAGAGGGATAGCTTCCGGCCAGCGTACGAATCGGTCGATCATAGTCAAACAGTAACTATATCCCTGGCATGAAGGCATAGTAACTATATCGATGTGGACATGTCTAAAACGTTCACTAGGAACGGGTATAAAGGTAGACCCCTCCTCGTGGGTATACGTGGTAACTCTGCCCTTATTATAACGGGACAGAGGCTAAGAGCCACCATCGCCACTACCTCCTTATATGTCCACAATCGAGGCTCCGCCTTGATGTGGAGTCCTTTACAGGTGTGTGTGTGTGTGTGTGTGTGGGAGAAAATGTGTCTTAAGAGAGGATTTAATATTTATAAAAGATACCAAGTATCATGGCAGAAACGGCAGAAATAAAAAGGCAAATAAATGAATAATTTATTAATTAAATTAAATAAATAAGTAAACATAATGAATGTAAACTTTTGGCACAATTCCTATATATCAATACATGAACAAATAAATGAATAAATAAATAAATAAGTAAACAAAAGGATCTGAACCATGTTCACGATCGCAGCCTGTCACCTCAAGAGGTCAGCCGGTCCCTGCCGTAATGTATTTCACATTATTTACTGCACAAGGACCCAATCGACGTTCATACCGAACACTTACGAAAGGTCCTGACGACCCTTAGAGGCGAGCAAGTTGTTATTTGTATGGATACAAACGCCCGATATCCTCTGTGGTCACCAGACTTCAACACCAGAGAGGAAAAGCTTGCAAACTTCTTTACCGAATTCGGTCTGGAAGTTCTCAACAGAATTAAAAAAGGTCCCACATACAGCTCCTAAAGAGGAGGATCGTGCATTGACGTGACCGTAGCTACTCACGCAACAACAAATAATAAAAAAATAGGCCTGAGCACACTTTGTCTGTGCTAACACGACAAACTTCCTATTAGTAATTGTTGGTAATATACATACATACATCATTCTAAAAATATGTCAGTATGCTTGCAAATATCTTGAAAAGTGAAGATTTAATGAACATTCAAATTTTAACAATCGATCCAATTATAATAACTTCCTAATGGGAAGTTAATAACAAAGCAATAATAAACTTTTATATATTTCAGGAAACATCCAACTCTAACACTACCATTTTCTTTCTTCCAGCTGTTGACAACATAACGGTCCTCTCCTTACACCATAAACAACTGGGGTCACCGACCAAACCGGATAAAACTGGTACTACGGGAGACTGAAATCCAAGCCCTTATTCGGAGCTGCAAAGTCGAAGAACAATATGTAGAGAGCCGAGTCCTTTCGGTCAATTGAAATGGACTCGTAGTGGTATGTTGCAAGGCCTTGGGCTAGATGCGTGTATCCTCGTGTCTTTTTAAAGACACAAGAATATTACGTCCCAAGTAACGCCGTTACTCGAAGTAGAGTCGTCCCCAGAGTTATGCTCTATAAGGCAACGTACTCAAACAAAACGTCCTTCTCAGGACAGGGAAACAAGGATTCACTAGGAACTTCAATATGCTGTGGAATATTTTTGACATGACGATGAAGCTTACTTCTTTGACAATCTATTATCGGCGTAAAAAGTATAGGCCCCTCACTTTCAAAAGCGATATAAGAAAAAATAATAATCTCATTAAGTTGCGTGAGGAATCAATGGGAAGAGAAACCGATTCTACAACTTCTCTGAAAATTTCAATGCAATGAATTAAAAACTTCGCGAGTTACAGAATTTTTTAGAGTAAAAAACCATGTTTTTAGCGGTCAATTTTTCATGAGGGAAGTTTACACGATCGTAGCAATGCGAAAAATATAGGGATCGAATTGAAAATTTTATCGTAGTTAGGGAAGACGTTGAAAAATAAAATTAAGTTGGAAAAAAAAATTTTTTTTAATAAACAAAAAAGTTACAACAAATAATATCAGAGGACAATATCTCGGCACCAAATGATGATAGAAAAATGAGACAACATCGACATGAAAGAAAAAAAATTATAGAGAATGTATCGCGAATAATAGATAGCAAAAAAAAAGAAACCGCGAAAATACATAACATTTAAAAAATCATGCAGGTGTTTATGACAGTCATTAACGGCAAGGATAATCCATCGTAAACCTTTTCTTCTCATATATAAGCTTAAACATATAAAAGTAACAAAAAAACTATATTTTTCAACAAACATCATAAAAGAATGACACACAGAAGGGCGTAAAATAGGTAAAATATTTAAGGGGCAAAAGAAGATAGACACAACTTGCACGGAAGCATCCAGTACAGAAAATAAGGAAAAGAAAACATAATTTTCTCACCTTTAAAAATCTGTAACTCTTTCCAATATTAATATTAAGGAATAAAAATTGGCAGACTAATAGAGAATAGTCTGATCTATAATTCCATCTAATTAGAATGATAAAAAAACCGCGAATTAGCTCGCGGGCTATTATGAGAGCATCGATTTAAGAGCAGAAGGTACAGAAAACATGATTTTCTCACCTTCAAAAATCTGTGCCCGCGAGCTAATTCGCGGTTTTTTTATCATTCTAATTAGATGGAATTATAGATCAGACTATTCTCTATTAGTCTGCCAATTTTTATTTCCTTAATATTAATATTGGAAAGAGTTACAGATTTTTAAAGGTGAGAAAATTATGTTTTCTTTTCCTTATTTTCTGTACTGGATGCTTCCGTGCAAGTTGTGTCTATCTTCTTTTGCCCCTTAAATATTTTACCTATTTTACGCCCTTCTGTGTGTCATTCTTTTATGATGTTTGTTGAAAAATATAGTTTTTTTGTTACTTTTATATGTTTAAGCTTATATATGAGAAGAAAAGGTTTACGATGGATTATCCTTGCCGTTAATGACTGTCATAAACACCTGCATGATTTTTTAAATGTTATGTATTTTCGCGGTTTCTTTTTTTTTGCTATCTATTATTCGCGATACATTCTCTATAATTTTTTTTCTTTCATGTCGATGTTGTCTCATTTTTCTATCATCATTTGGTGCCGAGATATTGTCCTCTGATATTATTTGTTGTAACTTTTTTGTTTATTAAAAAAAATTTTTTTTTCCAACTTAATTTTATTTTTCAACGTCTTCCCTAACTACGATAAAATTTTCAATTCGATCCCTATATTTTTCGCATTGCTACGATCGTGTAAACTTCCCTCATGAAAAATTGACCGCTAAAAACATGGTTTTTTACTCTAAAAAATTCTGTAACTCGCGAAGTTTTTAATTCATTGCATTGAAATTTTCAGAGAAGTTGTAGAATCGGTTTCTCTTCCCATTGATTCCTCACGCAACTTAATGAGATTATTATTTTTTCTTATATCGCTTTTGAAAGTGAGGGGCCTATACTTTTTACGCCGATAATAGGCAATTGCGTGCCCACAGCGTGATATCACGATTCATGTGAGGCCAAGCAAAATGTGGACTGATAAGTTGTTTGGTCGCTCGTCCATTTGGACGAGATAGGTTATGTACATTATCGAAGACTTGTTTTCGGAGCGCTGATGGTATGTATGGTCTAATTTTGTCACCTGAGACGTCACAATAAATTACTGTTACATTGTGGACGATGTGGCGATGTTACATTACAAGAACATTGCGCGTATGCAACAAATGTTACCTAAAATTAGTAAAAATATGTTATGTTACATTTAAATAACAGTTGCATAACAAATGTAATGTAACATAGAGATTACAGTGTTATATCATAGAAACATAACATTAATTACAAAAAATATATACTACTAGTATAACAGCGTTATATAACATGGATACAACATGCATGTAACGCTAATTATATTGCCATTAGATAACTACGTTATATAGCTACAACGTCACATGTGTGTGAGATCTGCAATATAAACTTGTTACTTTGACAATATATTACAATTATATAACATACATGTAACTTCTCGTTATATAACTTGTTACATATTGTTACCTTTGAATTATATTGCTGTTATATTCAGTGTTTACTGGCTATCAATGGAATAAAATATTTTGCAATAGACGGATTGAAATTCAATACAGTTTTGATGATTCAATAGATACACTCGCCATCAAGCGTGAAGAGGAAATTGAAAGAATGAAGATGGAAAGTATTGGCATTAATAACATGTTCTTCTGTGATTTGTTAACACATTACATTCATCTTCTTGGTACATTAATGAAAAATAAGAAAATTCAAAAAATTTTAAAACCATCCATTCATAATGAGAAGTTTTCATTATATATAGGTATTATAAGATTCCGACGTCGAGATGCACAAATTCGTTATAGACGATATAAAGTGAAGGAATCTGCTAGGGAATACTTTACTTCAAATATTAATCAAGAACTTCCTCATGAGTGTATCAACAAAGTGTTGGATTACTCGACCATCGTAGATCTGAAGACGTTTATCCGAACTTTTGAGCCTCCGAGGGAAAGCACAACTTTCAAGCGTGTACTTTGTACAATCCGAATGATTAAAGAATTGATCACTTGAATTTCTGTAACTTGAGCAATTTCGATTTAATGAAACAACTTTAATAATAAAATAATTACAAACTTTAATCCATTCAATTTTATCTTACTAAAAATTCATTTATTTCGAAACCCAAAAATAACTTTTCAGACATCTTGCAGAGAAACAGATCGCTCTAACCTAATAATAGAGTTATCTTTCAGTTAACTATTTTCTCCCAGGGAATTATGATTAAAAATGACTTTTTTTACGGAAATTTCAGAAATTGTAGAAAAATCATGCAACGGCACCTATTAAATTTTTTAAAGTTTTTTATTTTAAGGCTGAGCTGGAGTCAGAAAATTTCCCGAAGTTGATTTTACGCTCTCGCGTCGTGCGGTTGAACATATGTTACTGTTAATAAGTTGTTAAACACAGGCTATTATCAATGTATGTGTACGAAAAACAGGATTATGGCCCTGTTCAAATATTTTCCGACTTAGCGTCAATAAATTCAATGAGTAAGTAGGAAAGAAAATCAAATCATTTGAAACAATTGTGGCGAGAGTTTATGTCGCCACAATAAAAAGATGATATTATGTTTTTTATTAATTAGAAGAATGTGGGGATTGATAATTGGATTTTCTTTTTTTGGTGAACTGTTTCGGGTTCTATCGCAGGGTATGAGGTTAGGATAAATTTTGCTCTTTATTAACTTACCTTTGGTCTTGACGTTGATTATATGTCGTGAGAAATGAGCAAATAAGATTCAAAAGAGACCAGTTAACTCATAAGCAGCTAAATTAAATTATAATGAAATAAGTAATAGAGACAACGCAAAGAAAAACTCCCGCGGATCCCAAGATCCCTCCAGAAACACTTGTCATGATGTAGAGTTTTATGTTGCCTCACAAAGGTCAGAGGTCACGTAGGTACTTTGCAGTGCGCGTTCCTTGTATCCTTTCTCTGTAATTGCATGCAAATCACTAATCCTACGGGTCGAAAGGAGACCTAAGGCTTCGAGATAATTGCGTCCAATTCTATAATTGTTAACAATGCAAAACTTTATTTCACTACGCCGTGAGTCGGTTCTTACATTAATTATACTGGAAGAAATTTGACCTTCAGGTAGTGATAGACAATTTGAATGAATTTAGAGAAATTAACAAGTATCTTATAAGGTTCACTCGGCGGTTACATAATGGACGATCGTAGTGTTTTATACGTAATAAACGCACTATCCCAAAGCCTATGTTAAAGGGATAAACACCCAGCTCACCCGATCCTGTAGACTTTGGTGTCCTTGGAAATAACCGAAGAAATAGTCTGGTCATCCGGCGGCTTATCTGGCGGTCCGTTGACTGCTCCTCCACATTGTACGTGGCGTCGGAGCTGGCTTGTGTTGGTTACCCCTACATGGTGCGCCATTTTAGGAAAAGAGACAAAAACCCGATCCCTCGTGTAATACGTTTTAAAGAATTAATTATGGCATGTTAATACTATAAGTAAATGCTAATCTAACGAATGAAATAGAAAAAAAAAGTGTTCAATCTGAAGTTTATGTGTATGTGTTTTCACACTACATGCTTGGATACGCAGACTTGGAATTGAGCTTGTTTGTTCACATTTATACTTGATAGAAATGATGATAATGGATTGATATGTGTATTTTAAGTTATTTTCTCGTATTACATTAAATAATTTTCAATGAGTATCAATATATTTATTTATTTGAAGTGCTGAGCTCTGGAGTGATCCACAAGGTAAAAAATACCCAACTCTACAATAACAAGACGAATTGGGAAGCGTTCAGAGAGAAAGTCAACTAGCAAATCAAATTAAACATCTCTCAAAAAAATCGAAGAAATCGAAAAAGCAGCCAAAAACCTTACCCAGCTAATACAAGACTCGATACGAGCAGCCACTCCACGCGATGATGATGAAAAAAACATAATCAATTATCCAACAGAAATTAAAAGAATAATTGCCGAGAGAAGGAAGCTCAAAAAACGCTGGCAGTTAAGCAGAAATCCAGTAGATAAAAAGGAGTTTAACCATGCGTCCCAAGAGCTTAAAAAAACAATAAAAACTTTTACAAATGAGACAATCGAGTACAATCTCCTCTAGTTAACAAACACAGTAGAAACTGACTACTCGCTCTGGGAAGTAACTAAGAGACTGAGACAGCCACAACAACAATCTCCTCCCGTAAGGAAGAGCAATGGACAATGAGCCAGAAGTGATGAAGACAAAGCAGAAGTATTTGCTGAACATCTAGCCAAAGTGTTCACACCGCTACTAGCGGCCACAAAACACGTAGAGGTAACAGAGAGGTAAGAGAAGTCATGAGAGCCATAATGAAACTCAACAATAAAAAAGCCCTTGGTCACGACCTGGTATCAGCAAAAATCCTAAAAGTAACATCAAAAAAATGCATAGTACACATTACTTCTCTATTTAATGCTGTAATAAGGATGCAATACGTACCAGATCATTAGAAGAAAGCACAGATCATTATGATAGCTAAGCCAGGAAAACCTCCAAACGACGTAACTTCATACAGACCAATTCGCCTGCTACCCACTATCTCCAAGCTGTTCGAAAAACTCCTACTAGTAAGAATCAAACCAGCATTGGAGGAGGGAGAACTGATTCCAGATCATTAATTTGGATTCAGGAACAAGCACTCCACAATCGAGCAAGTCCATCGAGTCTTGAATACCATCTCCACGCAATAAAAAGCAAAAAACACTACTCATCAGTCCTCCTAGACATTCAGCAGGCCTTCGACAAGGTCTGGCATGAAGGACTGTTATGTAAAATCAAGCAGCACATACCCCAGTTCTACATACTGCTCCAATTCTACCTCAGAGGAAGGAAATTTCATGTAAAATATGAAGAAAGCATATCAACACTGCACACTATCAAATCTGAAGTACCACAAGGTAGTGTCCTTGGGCCTGTCCTGTACAAAATTTACACAGTTGACCTGCCAGTTAGAAGCGACGTTACAGTTGCAATCTTTGCCGACGATACAGCAGTGCTAGCGGTGCACAAAAATCCGCTGATGGCTTCAGAGATACTCCAAAATGAACTGGAAGAAATCTAAACATGGCTGGAAAAGTGGAGAATAAAAGCAAGCGAAACAAAATCAGTCTATATGACCTTCACCACCAGAACTGAACGATGTCCAACAGTGCTTCTATACAACCGGGAGCTACCAACAGTCGAAGAAGTACGATACCTTGGCCTGCATCTGGACCAAATACTGACCTGGAGAAAACATGTCAAAAAGAAAAGAGCAAAATTGGAGCTGAGGTTCAAGAAAATGTACTGGCTGATCCACAGAAAGTCCAAATTATCACTATATTGAAATGGCTTTTAGCAAAGAGGGTAATTTTCGCGCCAGGAGAAAAAGAAGAAATAATGATTAGATGGACAGGAGAGAGGAGAGGATGTAAAAATAGGGGATTCCTGTGATATTTTAGGAACTGTAGAGAGTCCCTAAGGATCAGACGGACTGGGTAGGTTCGGGATATGTGCTGGCGAAAGCGCGGGAAAAGTTGGATAAGATGTTTTCTCTCTTTCTCCATCCAAGAATTACTTCATACCATTTCTGAGAAGTTTCTGTCGTGACAGAAGTTTTTTATGTAAAATGGAATAGCCGGGTATTCCAGGGTCTCGATTAACCGAAAAATTTACAAATTCTTTAATAATCTGTTTCAAGCGAGACAGAGCAGAAAGAATATACATCCATCTCCGTCTTATTCATTAGAGAGAAGACTGCGAGTTCTGGCGCTTTACCGGCAAGCTCTATCCCCTCCCTTCATACTCAAGCAAGTAGCTTATAAATCTATAAACACTAGAAGAGTTGATGATCACCCGAAATTTTTTTCGCGAAACTATGTTTTACCAGAGAAGAGAGACGTAAATAGAAGTTTATTTCTTATGGGACAATGTGGCCGGAAATTTTGATACGTGTTGTTGCTGTTAGATGGCAGAATGGTCGAGATTCAGAGATGTTTCTGAGCATAGGGCGGAGCTCAAGTTCTTTCATGTAGTGGTGGGAGACGAACCGTTTTTCTAACATCGTTCTCTGAGAAAATTTCTCTTTCATGTTAACAGAAGAGAAATAAAAAAAAAAGGGAGTTAATAGATTTGTATCAAATTTTTTTTTTAATGAAACGAAAAATTAAGACGAAGACAATGATGAGGGTGCGGAGTTTCAATTATCAAAAAGTAATCGGGCACGCGCCAAACATTGACCACTTAACCCGTGGGTTTTTGACGTAAATAACGCTACTGTAAAAAGGCAGACCCGCATCAGTATAAAATCGGATTATCTACGTAAAAAAGTACCACTTGTTCGTCTTTAGATGTAAAAATGTTAAAACTAGACTTGGAGGAATCAGAAAGAAATGCATTTGTTATTTTTCAAGAGCTTAGAAATTTTATTTTAAACGAGAAAAAAGTTGGGAAATGTTCATTCCCCCCAAATAGAACCTCGATGAACGCTGGCATATCTTGATATTATTTTCAAAGTTCCACTTTGTCTGAAGTTCAGCTGAATATGTCCAAAAATGAGTACACGTTTTCGTATATACTGATCGATAGAGAATTTAATTCTCTATCGAGTGAGCATAACTTGTTTTTAAATCATATTGCAAAGTGTCATATGCAAAAAATCGGCGAAGAAATGCCATTTTTACATTATTCAATACTCTAAATGATAATGAACTATTAAATTAATTTTCAAATCATTTTCTATCGCTTCATGTTCATATTTTTCTATAAATACTTTTTATCATTTAACCAACAGCATTTCATTATTTAAAAAAAAAAATATAGAAGAATATGAACATAACACTGTGGAAAATGTTTCAATTAATAAAAAAGTCACTTCGAGTTGTACGTCAGATATAATTGTAGGATTGCATTACTTGGACTGGTTAAAATATCTGTAAATAACTTCTCATTCAATTTGTAATTGATAATATCTTATTTCAGACAATGTGGTGAAACTATATTAACAAAACGATCATACAATCGATAGAAATATACATTATATGATAAGTCTAAGAATTTTGAAATTAAAACTTACTAAATACATAAAGAGTACTATATTAATCTATTTTAATTGAAAGAGTAAACATTAAGTTCATAAATTTATTAAATAACAGTGTTTTAAATGTGTCCATTAACAAGTAATTTAACAAGTACATAACATACAAATTTTATATTACAATAAAAATAATGATAATATTAATAAAATATTGAGAAGAAAGCGAAAAAAAAAAATGCGTCTATTCTTAGTTAAAATCCGTTATAAGTAAATTAATGTACACGTTGCAAATGTAAAAAAATTATTTTGGCATTACAAAAAAATTTTCAATTATAAAACATTTATACATCTATATCTGATTCTATTCGGTGGATACCGCGAGAAGGTGATAGACATTCTCCACCAGGAAAGGATAAGGATTAGGAGGAGGGAGGGATTTATGATAGAAGATGATCATACCGATATACTAATAATCTGAAAAATGTATATAAATTACCCTAAAAGAATTACATTTACATATTACATGTTACAATCTATTACATACACTAAATAAGTACTATCATATATTATACGTCGACTATTTACGGATAATTGCTTACGTATGTTTCTACAATTCATGCTTACATTATATCATGCAAAAAAATTTTTTTTTTTGGTTTTTTTCGTTTGTTGTTTTATAGGTTAGTCGTTATAATCTAATGACTAATAAATAAATTTTATACTATACATCTATACAATCTATGATGAGTCTTTTCAATTCTGTTCGCTGTCTACGTTCCTCTTATTTGCCTACTCGTGCATAACTTTTCTTAATTTATTGTTCGTATTTTTGTCTGATAGCATTTTCCTTTTGCGGCTGTTACACTCAGAGCCCTGTTGAGAATTTAACCATCTAATATAATAAAATATATGTATACGAACAAATAAATATAATATGAAATTTTTATGATCCATGCAAATGTTATCACGCCAAAAACTATCCTTTTTGTTCAAATTTTCAGATATCGCCTCCTCCAATGTTTTACTTATTTGCAAACTGGAAAAGAACTTTGGAAATTGATCATTAAATATTTTATATGCGGTCATTACGAAGGAGGAAAAATTATCGGAAGGGACATTCAAGGGTCCAAATGTCGCACCATCTTTTGTATGAAATGCTTTTAAAAAAATTAGCAATTCACTATTATCTTCTAATTTTTCACTGGATTTTATTAAAATAATTTGACATCTAGAGCAAGTAAATTTTTGAAGGCAACGGTATGCTAAATAACCCGCAACATATTCCATCGCGCACGTTTCAAGCGTAATCGGCCGAACATCATCATAACTGTCATCTTCTTCTAATGAACATTCAGGCATACTAATATCGAATTCATCATCCCCAACCACCGCGTTATCATTCATATCTACCGGCGAATCATCACTTACGTGTACTACATTGTTTTTAGAAATGACCATAATATTAGTGCCATCATCCATGCAGTTAGTCCCTTTTGGTGGTGCAACTAGTCGTGCTACTATTATATACTGGAGATTATGTCTAAATTGTAGCGGAGAAGGATTGCAATTATTTCCGGACCGGCGACGTATATCTTCGAAAAAATTTTCAATGCAGTCTTGATTAAGTCTCGCAGTTAGTAAATCATTCATATTCTCTGCTAAAAGATCGTTTGCGAATAATATTACCGAATTTAATGTTAATTTTAAACCAGCGAAACAAGGGGCTGATTCCCGATTATTGTCGTAAATCCACGTATTTACCCATTTTTGAGATTCCTCTAAACACGCCATCACTTAAGGAGATTTCATTGAAATATCGCGCCAAAGGGGATTCGGATCTGAACTAAAGCTAGCGTTAAAGCAGTCAAATACATCATTAAGTTTTTTGCAAAAATCTGCCGTTGACATGCATGCTGGTTCGCGTAATACTCCATTCATTGACCCGGCTTTTAGTGCTGCCACGGCTGACGCACTAAAGACTTGAGCCGCGAATATAACCGTCATTTTCTGCCAATTATTCAGATAAATATGTGCTGAAGTTAGTTTCGGAGCTGCTTTCGAAGATTTATTTTTTTCAATGTTGAATAATTCCTCGACCGCTCTCCATGAAATTCGTTCATCGCCAATAAAAATATCATTTGCAATTAACCAATTTCGTACAGATTTTATTAGGTGGCATATATCGTAATTGAAATATATTTTGCGATTTTGAATCAAAAAATAGGGGTGAGATTCACTAGCGCCTATGATTTTGACAGCTCTAAAATTTGTAGTTGCCCGGTCACATACGGTTGACCGAACTTTGATTCCGACTTTAAAACATTTTACGATGCAAGCCTAAATCAAATCTGCTGATGTCGAGCTTTTAATGCTTTGACCTGATATAAAATGAGCAACCGGTAATTTCCACGAGAATCTAAAACCACGAATCATAAAAACTAACGCGTACTTCCCATCTTTATTTCTTCGCCCTAATTCACCGAGATCTTCAATGAATTCAATCTTCGATTTAAACTCTAAATGCTCTTTAATGCTCATTTCGTCCCAGGTCAAAACCGCGTCACATTCTTGAGGAGACATACCTTTAACTTCATCGCGTATTATGTTAAACAAATGGTCATTGAAACCTGTCGCGAGTTCGAGATTATTAATCCATTGACGTATAGATCCAACACACAGGAGAGTTATTTTTTTTTCATCGCGAAGGAAATTGTAGGCTTTTGGCGAGACATAATAGAGTGAGGTGGCAAAACATTGTTCGCATGGCGTCCATTCTGTTTTTTTCTTGGTAACACGAATAAGTTGCATTTTTGAAAACAACAATTGATTTTTATTCAAATATTACAAAAATTTTATATTATAAAAAAGTAACTGGATTCAAAAAACTTAAAAAATCGTGATATAATAACATTCAAATGCTGCAATGAATTATTTGTAAAAAATAAATACTAATCAAAAAGTTGATCGACTAATATCTAACCACCTACCCTTTTGATTAAAAAAAAAAAAAATTATTGAAAATATCGTTTTCTTTGGCATATATAAAGTTGTTTAAGATACTCAAAGAAGTATTTATATACAAAAACAAAAATTTTTTAATATCAATTGATTAATATATCAATGAATTAAGACAAAAGCTGTCAATAATGAAAAGTGATCTAAAAACTTACTTTTCGTTTTTAGAAAAGCGATGAAACGAGAGATGCGGCATCCTCGATGACACATTTTTGCATTTAATGCACATATATTTGTAGCTGACATTTTTCGTACACAATGCACAATCACTTATACACTGTTTGCACTCTCGAGAAAAATCAAACAAATTTATAAACAGATATATAAATCTGTTGAGAATTGATTAATTCTCAGTTTGAATTTGCCAGCTGACAGGAACTTCGGCGGCCATCTTGGGACTGGGTCGATAACTAATCGACCAAATAATCAATATTTCGTAATCTAGTCACTCATTTGACTAATTTTCAGTGTCCCTTTTGATTAATGAAGTTCCTGTTGCCATTCTTTCACTGATCTCGTTTACGTGTAAACGCCATTCACATTCCTTTCGAACAAATCGTAAAATTTTGAGCCAATCATTAGTGCTAGTGCTATTGTAAATCATCAGAAACATTCAAGTTGTAGTCTACCTTAGAAATCAATCAATAGTTCAAGACAATTCACAGTACATTCAAGAAAGTAAAATAAATCTATTTTGCATTGCATAGATAGGCTAACTCTACGTGCACAATCATATTCTCGATCAACTTGAGAAGCGTACTGAGCTCGTGTGGGAGGTCAATAATACCGAACACACCAAGCTGAACATTTGTTGGACATTCAATTCAAACATTCATTCTTGTTATTCTAATTTTTGTTAAAGACATTCAATTCTTGTATTCAGACATCAAAGGTCATTCCGTGTAAATTGTGTACCTGTTAGTGTTGAAAATAAAGATATTATATTTTTTATAAGACCTGACTTTCGTTTGCTCTGTTCCGGCACAATCATCCCTATCCTTAAACGGTTAGGTTAATTCACAAGTTGAAATTTTCTCAACAAAATCAAAGCAATGAATCCAATCGAGAATTTTGAGTTGTAACTTTCCAAGAATTTCGGAAAATCTGAGAATTCAAGTTTGCTCTTTCTGCCGCGAAGCATTTTTTCTATGCGTGCGCATCTTTAAAGGGAAGTAGGCGTAACTGTGTCAAGAACACTGTCGCCACCTGGTTTTAGAGTACGAAGCTTAAATGTACAGTATCGCCGCCTGGCGGATGGGGTGATAAATTGCGGTTTGGAGTGATCTGGGGTGATCCCCGAATGGAACACGGCATTGTTATTCTATTTACGTCTCTCTTTTTTGGTTTGATTCATTCGTTTTTTTATTATAAGTATTTTTTAAACAACGGTTTACAGTATAGGTAGGGTGGTTATTGTGAAATAAATCATTTTTTCGTTGACAGCTGATGTCTGCGGTATTCGCCATGAGGGTGCCATACAGATTCAGGCAAGACATTGAGGCTGAGCTGAAGTCAGAAAGTTTCCCGGAGTTGACTTTACGCCCTTGCGTTGTGCGGCGAAAGGCTGAAGCTCGATATCAATTGAAATTGAGTAGGTAACAGGGAAATCGTTCGAAAAATGATAATCTTCAGGGATGCACTACAATAAGGGAGCCTTAGGGCACCAAGAAATTTACAAATTTTGGAATAATCTGTTCCGCGCAAAACAGAGCACCGAATATATCTATCTATCTCCGTCATATTTTCCAGAGAAGACTGTGAGTTCGAAGAATTGACGAGCAAGCACATCCCCCACCCTCTGTTACCAAGCCTGAAGCTTATGATATCTGAACGTAAACAAAGCAAATGAAAATATGTTGCCTCTGTAGTCAGAAGGTTCGACATTTATTTTACCGAACGGTGTTCGATTTCAATAGTGGCAAAGTTTTTTTTCTTCTTTATTTATTAGATTTGCATGTAATTATAATAGTAACATGCTAAAAGTAATTGTTTACAATGATTTGCTTTTTTTTTCTTCAATTTATTCATTTAATTATTTGACGCCGAGTCGGAAATCCTTTAAAAAGGGTTATAAACATTTTTTTTTAATACAGTTCTATGAACGTAGCTTTTTTTTGAACAATTTAAAAATATTCAGAAGTAGTTGAAACAGTCCGCGGGGAGTTCCGGCACTTCGCTGGCAAGCTCTATCCCCACCCTTCATACTCAAGCCTGCATTATACTACTTATAAACATAAACATGATGTCAGAGATAATGTGTTAGCTGTGTGGTTAGAACACCAGGCTTTCATTTTACGGATGAGGGTTCAATACCAAAAAAAAGTATATTTATATAACTGCACTGAAAAAGGGTTTATGGCCCTGTCCGAATGTCTTCTCCCTCAGCGTTCATTAATTAAAAGAATTACACTTAAATTCTTATTACGAATCAATTTCGGCTTATTAAAATTATAATTACATTCAATTTCACTAGAATTGGCCAAGATCAGGATTGAACTATCATCATATTTATTTATATTACTGCAATAGTCATCAAAGTGTAGGGCATTGTAGTGTGACACACTACATTTACATCTCAACACGTATTGTACACACATATACCAATTACTCGCTAAAATGCAGGGCACCATCAGTTCTGGATACGGATTGAGCATTTTTTCAATATGAATGACTGAGGTCATCTGCGAGCATAATGCTGTCACCTATCGGAATTTTTTCAAACTAATTTCCGGAAGAAATCATCTGCAATACAATATTCCTAATTATTCCTAAATTATTCACTTTTATACTATAAATTGATTTTTTTGACATTCAGATAGGTAGCAAGGACTGACGCAAACACGAATTTTGGGCGAAAAACGTATAGAAATAAAATGATTAGTGATTTTTTATCTGAATGATGTGGCCGCCATCTTGGAATTTGAGCGCGGCAAGTCAATTCATAATTTGTTCATTATTCTTTCTAATTTTTTTAATAAAAATATTCACTACATACAAGAAATTGTTGTTTACGTCAGTCTGGCATTGATTCCTCTGTAATTTGGTACCTCATTTTATAGAAATAATAGTAAATTGGCAAAGAAATTAGAAATATCCCGATCCCATGTATTTGGACAGGAGGATTCAGTCGCCTCTCTGACTTCAGCCCAGCCTCGAGGCTATACTGGAAGGCCGAAGCTCGATTTCAATTGAAATTAAGTAGGTAACAGGGCAATTGCTCAAAAAATGATAATTTGCAGGAATGCAATAAAAAAAAGGTGCCTTAGGGCACCAAAAAATTTAGAAATTCTTCAATAATCTGTTCCAAGCAAGACAGAGCATAATGTATATACATCCATCTCCGTCTTATTTATCAGAGAGAAGACTGCGAGTTCTGGCGTTTTGCCAGCAAGATTTTTCATTTTTCGTTAAAATTGTATATAATTGCAATTTAAGGATACTATAATTAATTTTAAAAATCAATTCCAATTTTTTTCATAATTATTTTTCTTATCAATGACGAAAAAATATCAAACAGGGTAAAAAAACCTATCTTCATACTTACGTATCGCTACATTAGGTGTAGGATTATTTTTTAAACAATTCGTAATGATAAACATCAAAAAACAATCAAAAGAATCCACGGTGAGTTCCGGCGCTTTGCCGGCAAGTTCTATTCCCACTCTCCGTACCCAAGCAAGCAGCTTATGATTTCTGAATATGGATTGATCAATTATGAACGTGTTAGCTCTGTGGTCAGAGCATCAGACTTTTATTTTGCCGGGCAGCGTTCGATCCCAGTCATGGCAAAATTTTTCTTCTTTCTTTTCTTTGTCCGAATTGCATATTATTGCAATTTGTACATATTAAAAGAATGATAAATTATTTTTACTTTTTTTCCAAATTTTATGACTTTTCCAATCAATGACGGAAGAGTAATTAATAATTTTAATAGTGTAGAAAAACTTATTTCTATACATCCGTATGATCTGTAGGATTTTTCTAAGAAAAAAAATTTTTTGATTATGAACAATAAAAAAAAGTCAAGACAATCCGCGGCGCTTCGCCGGCAAGGTTCAACCCCACTCTCCGTTCCCAAGTCCCAGCTTATAAATTATCAATATAGAATTTCAGGTGAATGTATGCTAGCTCTGAGGTCAGAGCGCCAGACTTTTATTTTGCCAATAAGGGTTCGATCCCAGCCATAGCCAATTTTTTTGCTTTTACATTCGATAAAATGACATATAATTGTCATAATTACCTATGCATATAAGTTTAAAATTAATTTCTGAATTTTTCCAAAAACAACATGTATAGTTACTACGAAGAGTGAGTCGCCTATAGTTCTGTTAAGATGAAACTTTACTGATTTGACTGCAGCTTCCCATTTTCCTCCCATATGTGGTGCAGCTGGTAGATTAAACCTCCATTCAGTTCCATCCCTTGCGAATACAGCTGCGAGTTGACTGGCCTGTTGAGTCCCCTGCTTGAAGAGTTGTCTGATGAGCGTGTCTGCGCCTTGGAATGTTGTGCCACAATCACTGTGGAGAGTTCTGCAGACACCTCGACGTCCGGTGAACCGTCTGAACGCTGCAATGAATGAGTTTGCTAAATAATCTGTTACAATCTCTAAATGTAGTGCAGATGTAACGAAGCACACAACAATGCACATCCAACTCTTAGATGTTTTGGCGCCTCTGCCTTTCCAAGTCTTTAGCGTGATGGGACCAGCATAATCCACACCACAGACGGCAAATGGTCGGGCTGGAGTGATTCTTGATAACGGCAATTGACCCATTAACTGCTTCGCTCGTTTGCCACGTGAACGAGCACATTTCATACAATGATAAATATAGGATCGTACTGGGAGTCGTCCACCGATGATCCAGTATGATGATCGTATGAGGTTCAGAGTTGCCTGCGTCCCACCGTGCAATGTTCTTTCATGTGCATCTGCAATGATTAGTCTGGAAAGATGAGTTTTCTGTGTTAGGATTGCAGGAAGCTTTGCTTCTTGGTCCAAGCTAGCATTTGCTAACCTCCCTCCAACACGTATGACTCCTTGAGGGTCAATAAATGCTGTCAATCGTGCGAGGGGGTGTGAGACGGGCAGTGAATTTGAGTTGATCTGCTTGATTTCCTGTGAGAAGTACGATTCTTGAGTTGCCTTTATTCAAAAAATCCTTGCTCTCTCTAAATCTCGTGGCGTGAGAGGAAAGGTAAGAGATGACTGAGGTACTCGTCTGAGGAGTTGGCTAAACCTGAAGCAAATTGCAGTCACTCTGAGCAATTTGATTAGACGAGAATGTCTGTATATCATATTCCAATGATAATCGTAGTGAATTGTCTGAGTATTTAGCGTGATCACTGGTCGCTCTTCTTGCTGAGCTTTTGAATCGTACACTGATGATTGAGTTGGCCATGATGATTCGTCTGCTGTTAACCACTGTGGACCTGTCCACCACAGGGGGTGCTTCCGAAGCTGGGATATGCTGATACCTCGAGCAGCACAATCCGCTGAATTTTGTTTGCCAGGTACAAACCTCCAAACGCTAATTGGAGTGAGATCTTGAATTGCTGACACTCTATTTCTTACAAACTCCTTCTAACGGGATGAGTGAGACTGAATCCAGGTCAAAGATACTGAGGAGTCTGTCCAACATACTATTTGAGTTGGCTGAATGTCTAAGTTGTTCCTTACATAAGTGATTAGTCTGGCAAACAGCAATGCTGCGGTGAGTTCTAGTCTAGGAATAGACATCTTCTTCAATGTAGCAATATAAACAACTGCTGCCGTAGCTAGTTGTGAGGCGTCTGAAAAGTCATGAAGTTCCACGGTTGATTTCTGAGTAATCTTTAACCATCGTGGAATTGAGAGGTCTGAAACGTGTGAGAGTTCTGATCTGAAGCTGGTCCACTTGGTGATAATGTGATCTGGGGCTTGGTCATCGCATGACAGTTTATCTAGCCAGATTTCTTGTAGCAACATCTTTGCTCTGACAATGAAAGGTGCTAGAAATCCAAGTGGATCGTAGAGTTGTGCTGTTTCTGATAAAATTATTCTCTTCGTGAGCTTGGACTTCTCACGAGGAAGTTTTGAGATGAACTTAAATGAGTCGTTCGCTGGAATCCACGAGAGCCCAAGTACTTTCGTTTTGCTGCTCTCAAATGAGTGGATCTGCTCTTCTGATGAGTTGTCTGTAAGTGATTGAAGAAATTGGATTGAATTGCTGTGCCATTTCGCTAACGGGAAGCCACCTGCCATGCAGAGTTGTCTGACTTGGGTTGAGATGTCTATCAGTTGACTCACGGTGTCAGCACCTCCAAAAATATCGTCCACATATCTTCCTTTTAGTAGTGGATCAACAGCTAGAGGGAACTTATGACCCTCATCCTTCACTAGCTGGATCATTGTGCGAACAGCCAGAAATGGAGCTGATCTGGTACCATACGTGACTGTTGTGAGTTGATATGGGATGATCTTGGAGTGCTCGTCCACCCACAGGATTCTCTGGAGATCCCAATCATCTTGGTGGACTTTGATTTGTCTGTACATCTTGGTGATGTCTGATGTGAACACAAATTTATGCTGCCTGATCCAAATGAGTACGTCTGCAATGTCTTTCTGGACTTTGGCACCAGTATGTTGAATATCGTTCACTGATAGACCACTAGAAGATGGACTAGAGCCATTAAATACTACCCTAAGCTTTGTAGTAACACTGTCTTCTCTTAAGACACCATGATGAGGCAAATAATACACTGGAGAGTTGACTGGACTTGCCTTGGCTCGTGTCATGTGGTTCAGTGACTCGTATTCTTGCATAAAGTTGTGATAGAGTTGTGCATATGAGTCATTCTTGGTGAGTCGTCTGATCATGTGTAGTAAACACTGATGAGCTCTCGCTGATGAGTTGCCTAGAAGAGATGGTGATGCCTTGAGTGGTATTCTCACAATATATCTCCCATCTTGATCTCTTGAATGAGTCGTAACATAATGATCTTCACAAGATTGATCATCTGGGCTGAGTTGGCTGGCTAAGGTCTCTGGAACTTCTTCTTGAACCCAGAATTTTGTCAAGAGATCAGATACTTGCTGGTATGAGTTGACCCTTGCTGCGTGATGAGTTCTCTGACTTGAGCATCTTGTCTGTTGTGGCATTCCAATGAGCATCCATCCAAAGATTGAATCTTGGGCTATTAGAGATGACTGAGGAAATTGTTTGATGCCCGCCTTCACAATCAGACCATAACAATCTGCTCCTATTAAAATGTCAATGGGTCTTGGAGTTGAGTAGTCTGGATCAGCAAGTTAAAGAGAGTTGAGAGCCGACCAGTTGATTCCCTTGATTTGTCTGGTTGGTAAAGTATCAGTGACACATTTGAGTATATGAGCATTAAGTGTAACTTGCTCCTGTGTGTGAGTTGATCTAAGTGTCACTGTTGTCACTCCTCTAGTTTGTACAGCTGGTTCGTTACCAATTCCCAGCACTGATATCACTGATGGACGACATTGGAGATGATAAGTCTTTACCACACTTGATGAGATAAAGGACAGCTCAGACCCTGAGTCTATCAGGAGTCTTACTGGAAGCTGAGAGTAGTCTAAGAGTAATACTGCATTGGCTGTGGCGAGTAAGACTGCTGAGCTGTCTGATTGACCTGAAGACTCATTAATACATATCTCTTCTGCTGCTCTAAGTGCTGAAAAGAATCTTCCATGTATCTCTGAGTTGTCTGTATTGTTCTTGGTGATTGTTGAATCATGTGAGTCGTCTAGAAAGAGACTAGTGTGAGGTTGACTCTTTTTTTCAGCTGTAGGAGATTGAACGAGACCTTCTGACTCTTCTCTCAGGACCTTCAACCCTCCCGAGGCTAAAACCTCATGTGCTAAGGTCCTCCCTTCCGTCGAGTCATCAGAGAAGTGTTCTTTACTCCTGTTAGTACATATAGATTGACATAACTCATCACCATTGATTGTTGAGTTATCTGCACGTTAAGTGATCACACCACCACTTGACGAGTTGACTGAAGCATAATCAGAGTTGATTGCAGAGAGTTGACTGTGATGATGAGTTACCTGGTGAGAAGTCTGTTCAGATGAATGAGTGTGATCTGGAGTCGGCTGTGGAAATGGCACGTCATCACCTCACTGCTGGGAGGTTGATGGCTGTTGAACTGGTTGAGTTGGCTGCGGTTCTTGGCCTGGGCCATACCCTCTCTTCCGTAAAGATGCTGTTCGGGGTGTGTGAATCATTGTGTGGTGCTTTTGATTGCACACACTGCACCGCTTGTCAGACTGGCACACCTGGATCGAGTGGTGGCCTAAACAATTGAAGCACAACCGTGCTGGGAGGACCAGGTTGTATCGCTTCAGTTGAGAGAGAGCTGCAAATGATTGGCAGTCTACTAGGTAATGATCTCGACTGTTGCACTGGTCACATGGGTAATCAGCCTGTCTTTTTTGAGCCCCATGCCTGGAGGCTCGAGTCGTCTGCGATCGAATTGTCTGCTGGCGAGTAGACTGTTGTGGTGACCTGGACTTCTTCGTGATCACTGGAGTAGGCCATCGTTTAGCCTGACGCGCTGCATCTTGAGCTGACTCCATCGCACGTGCCCTGGTTGAGATGAAATTGAGTAGACTGTTGAGTGTAGTTGGAGACCGTGATCTGCTCCGTTCTAACTCCCAGGACTCTCGGAGATGTTGCTCGAGTTTACTAGCCACCAAATAGATTGAGAGTAGTCGGCTGAGTCGACTGGAACTTTGAGTGCCCTGAGTGCATCCAAGTTCTGCTTCACAATGCCTATTAAGTTGTCTAACTGTTCAGCTGATTTGGACGATGGTGTTGGAATGCTAAACAGATGTTTTATGGGAGAGAATATGAGTTGCTCAGGGTTATCATACCTCTCTTTCAGTTGCTTCCAAGCTGGCTCATAACCATCATCATTCATGATGGCATGCCTGATAAGTTGCGATGGTGGTCCTGACAGGTTGGAACGTCGGAAGGGTTATTACCGGGAGAGTTGCCTGCTGAAAAATGACTTGAGTTGCCTGCTGAGTTGATGATCTGTACTCGTCGAGTGACTTCTGAATGTCCTTTTCGTGCAATTCAGATTTGACTCGGTAAGATAGTGAAGTCGCAACGCACTTTCATAGACTCTATCAGTCATGTATGGGTGCTTGAATAGTGTTAGCCGGCACCCAACACCTAATGCCTCGTGCTCTACTACAAAGTATGTCTACAGCTCATTGAGTTGTGCGAGCTTATCTTCAATTAAACTCATTGTCATGAGCGCAGGCTGTCTTACTAGCTCAAGCACATCCTGATACATGAACTGGAGCTGTTGGTACCTTGCCATCTGAGACGTCAGCTTGACTTGTGTTGTGTTGGCGATTGCTGGTGGTGACTTTGACCTGTCACGCGCTGGAGATGTTCTTTCAGGCACCTTTAACGTGGTCTCGGTGCTACCTTCGGCCTGAGAGTTGCCTGCAATGTTTGATGACACTTGGTCGATGCTCACTCTTTCCACCATATCACTAACACCCTCTATTGAGTCATTGTCGTCAGCTACATCTACGTAGTCCGACTTGGCAGGAGAAATTACACGTTTGTCTGCCATGATTCACTTAGGTGAGTTGTCTGGGATCAAAAACGAGAGTACGATTCTCCTTAAGAACTGTACACACTAGTACACGAGTCATCTGATGTCACCTTGACACTAATGGTGGGCTTTCACTAAAGTCACAACACCGAAAATGTCACACAATTTATTGAATGAGTCTACGAGCTCTTAATAATCTTGTGAGGTGACTACACTCACACTAAGGACACTAAACTAACTAAATACTATGTTTATTTACCCGTGAGTTGACTGCGTCAAGGCTATCTTGACTCTAACCAAAATGTGCGCCAAGCGTTTAAAGAGAAGACCAAATTGGCTAGACTGGGCACCACTATATTACAATAATAAAGATGAGTGTCACTGGGCACTGGAATGAGTAAACACCTTTTGTCTGTAAGGTTGTTTACACACCAACACTGAGAGTTGTCTGAATTTAACTGAATCACAAGCACTTTATTCAGAATATTTTACAAAATATTCACAAAATTGTTAAGCACTAGAACCTTCTCGAGTTGTTCAATTTGCATCCAAGCCGTTCTTATCCGGCGCGAAGGACCAAATGTTCTGACTTCGAGGCGGCCGGATGAAAAAACTAAAAACTAATGGACTGTTATGATAAGAGAAAAGCACAAAAAACAGGATGGATGCTGGAAGGTTCCTGAAAATAGTTCTGTTCTGACTTGGAGGGCCCCAAGTCAGCAAGTCTCAGAATATTTGAAAATTGTTAATGCCGGACTTGTCCACCGGCGCGTCAGTCAACTCACTGGACCAATCATGGGGAAGTATTTTTTCATGGCCCAGAAGGCAAATCACGCGGTCATCTCTGTATAATTGTTCGCAGTCAAATCGCGGTTTTGTGCAGTCAGCTCACCTTTCGTAAAGAAAAAATACGATCGACCAGGCTCAGACAACTCTCGTGAACATTATTAAACCATCAAAATTACTCTCATCAGTGCCAGTGGTCTAGTAAAGTCAGTTGTAGTGTCTTTGGCGACCACAGAGCTAACATGTGTTCATTTGATATTTATATGTTTATAAGTCATAAGCTGCAGGCTTAGGTACGAAGAGTGGGGATAAAGCTTGCCAGCGAAGCGCCGCAACTCGCCGCGGATCGTTGCAACTGTTTTTTGTTGTTCATTATTTTTGATTGTTTAAAAAAAAATCCTACAACTTGTTATGTCCGGTATATTATTTAATTTTTCTCTAATTTTCTTGGACTTCAATATATTAATCGCTGAACTTAATTCAATGAATAGTGACCTAATGAATTTATTCTTATAAATCATGAATATTTTGCTGACGATTCAATGTCGAAACGGAGTATCAAGTTTCGCCTGAGCTAGTCTTCTTGACGAAACATTGACCCTCTTGCAAAACATCAAAGTTTTCCAGTCTCGATTTTTGTTGCTCTCTCTGTAGTTTATTGACCCAGCTGCAGTTTTAATTTTTCGGGACCTCGATACCAGTCTCAAGTCGTGAAATATTAACGAATATTACACAACTTGACTTTTGCAACTCGAGGTGCAAACGATGCACCATCGTACGCTACAATATCGCTTGTATATCATTAGAAAAAAGAGAGAAAAAAAAATTGGCTGTGACTGGGTTTGAACTCGGTTCGACAAATTAGAAATCTAGTGCTCTGTCTGCAGTGCTAATACATTAACTCTTCTATTGTTGATATTTATAAATTATGAGCTACTCGCTTGGGTTTGAAGAGAGGGGATAGAGCTTGCCGGTGAAGTGCCAGAACTCGCTGCTAATTGTCGTATGTCTGTCTTTCTATTTTATAATTAAATAATTAATATTATAACTACTTTTGCCGCTAAAATCCATTTATAACAGCCTGTAATTGTTATTGAAAAATGAAAAAACTTCAATAAATGTTGGATTTAAGTTTTTCGGTGAAACATAATTAACATCGACTCAATGAGGTTTCTGATAACTCTATATTCACTCGCGGATTCTATTTGTTTTTCACAGCCTGTAATTGTTATCAACAATTGAAAAACATCTATAATTGTTGGATTTTAGTATTTCTTGTTTATTTATCTCCAGTTTAGGACTAAGACTGGCTAACATTAGTCGTCTTGTCTTTGATTCTGTATTTGAATCTGTCACTTTTAATAAACGAACTTTTAATATAAGTTGTTCTCATTCTTTTTTTTTACATTTAGTGTCAGGAGTGGGATTAGAAGAAAAGTTGAAGAGAAATGCCCCAAAGTCCGGATATATAAAAAATATTTTAGTTATTTTACCAGTTTTTAACTTATATTTAACTTTTTTTATTGAGTTAAATACCTAATATTTAACCGGGATTCAACCGAGATTTAACTGTGAATATTCAGTTAAATACGCGAGTTATTTTACTGCTTTTGAACCGGGTTTTAACGAAAAAAAAACGGTTGAATTTCGGTTCGATTATTTAACCGGAATTTAGCTGGTTTTTTTCAGTTCATAGAAACCGCGAGGGATATTCTGGACAATAATATGTACATCGGAAAACAACGATTTACAGTATAGGTACAGTGATTATTGTGAAATAAATCATTTTTTCATTGACGGCTAATGACAGCGGTATTCGCCATGACACCTCTAAAATCTAGTGAAAAATGAGTGCATATCTTCGTCTTCATTTTTAATCATGATGTAGTAATTAATGTTATTATAATGTTACTTTCTGATGTGAAGAATTAAATAAGCTTTCGATTGAGTCCTAAATAAACTAAATTTATCCATTTCTGACGCCGTCATTTGTAGAGAAAACTTTGCTAGGAACTTTCAAGGGAAAATCCGTCTACAGCCCAGCCTTAAACTACAGTAAATTTTCATACCACCTGCTTGACATGAAAATAAATTGTACAGCTTTTTCACATGCATTCTATGAGAAAAATTATTCACTAACTAAAATCTATTTAGCATACGTAATTATTAATGATTTAATGAAGTTCACTAGTTTTATAAATATTAAACGCTAGATGAAATATAAACGTGAATTACAGATTGTAGTGAGTGAGTGCCAACTTGAGAAATCGTGAAATGTCCAACTTTCGCCCATAGAAGAAAAATGGCTGATTGTTTTTCAGAAAACTTCCATTTTTTATCTTTAAAGTTGAATATTTTTTTAAGGAACAAATGAAAAATTATTATCTATGCAGCAAATAAAAGCTCATAGATGATTCATATGGCAAATGTAAGAATAATTCGCTTATATATCGCATAATTTCCGAATAAATAAAGAAAATGAGATAGCGGGGAAGAGAAAAATACGAAGTTTTGTGTATAAGAGTGTCTGCTCGTCGCGCGACATGACAGACAGAGAGAGTGTGACAAAAAGAGAGAGGGAGTAAAAGTGGGGCTTGACATGACGCGAGTAACGAGCAGTTACTCTTGATTCAACTTAATATTGAACGTCCGATTTTGCGAATCCCGAATTTTGACATATCTCCACGATTTAAGGTCCCCAAAGTCGAATACGATCGTTTTCCAGCGGACGTCTGTGTGTGTGTATGTACGTATGTGCGTTCAGAATGATTTGTCGCCTCGATTATCTCAAGAACAAAAAATGATATCGACGTGGAACCAACTGCATTCGACACGTAATTGCGCAACTTAGGATTGATTAGGTTTTGAACAAAATCAGTCTAAAAGTCTCTTATGCAGGATTAAAAAACTGGCAACAATGGAAAACGACCTGAATATTGCAATTTCCAAATTATACCATTTTTCAGACAAAATTACGAAATCATTTCGTAACAACAATCCTTTAGGAAAGGAGATTTCGATTATTAACCAACTCCACGTCTTAGAAAAAAGTGCGGGCTTCAAGTAAAGCTACACGCGTTTACTACGGGTACTCAGTACACTTCCTGAAACCCATTCTTTTTAATTGAGGGAGGGTTGATTATTAAAATACTCATTTTCGTTCGGAGTGCATGAATCGTTTACGAGAGAATAAGTAATAAAATAATCAAATCTCAAATTAACAGAAAAGATCACAAGTAGACTGATAAAAGAAATATAATGAATTTAATAGATAAAAGTATAAATTTATTATAATCAAATATCAAGTAAATTAAAAACAATCCAATCAAAATGTATCACATTAATTTCTCTTTTATTTTTTTATTATGTACACTTTTAACACAAAAGGAAATTCATTGATTAACAACGATGTACAGTTGTAGTGAATTAAATAGATAAGTGCAATTTAGTAAATATTGCATAAAATTGATTAGAAATTTGCAATTTTGAATAATACATAAACCACAATGATTATAAATGAATTTCTTTTGAAACTATTCCAAAATAAATAATATTATTTTTAGATTTGTCTTACGAATTAAGTTTCTAATAAGTTCATCTTTTTGTAGAAGCTTTTAATTCTATAACATATATTTAACATATTTTCAACGTTTTTTTTTTAGAGGAAGGTGTCTTGAAATGTCCTGCCCTCCCCTGCACTGAGCCACGGTCTGCACAGTAAATGCGGTCGTCTTATGTCTTAGGCCTGTAGTTTCCCTAGGTTCCCAAGTTGCCTTGGTTCCCTTCTGAGCTCCGGAGCAGTTCCTGTCAATTTCCATATGGTGGTACGAAAGAACGTTATCTTTTGCCTGCGGAGATTCCGCCAGGCCCCATGGTTCCCCCGTTTCTTCAGCCTTAGGTAGGCAAGATCTATAGGCCTGGTGTCAACTTAAGAGGTCATCCTACCTTTAGAGATTCTGCCAGTTACCTCAAGGGTCATGGTTTCCTCAGCATCAGCTTAAGATAACGAGAGAGAGTGTGTGAGGAATTTTGGGGTCAATCTGTGCAGAGCTTCTTGCACAGTAAGGCTGTCTTGTCATGGGATGTCGTCTGGTTCCCCAAGGACATCGTAGCGGTAATAGCACTTTTATACTATTCAGTCATCAGCAAGATAGCTTACGCCTTTGACTGACCTCTAAAAAGCCTCTCGCTCATCGGAGTCAGGAAAAAGACTATATTACAGATGGGTCTTGTTTCGACCGGGAATCGAACTCGCTATCCATAGTGCGTCAGGCTGGCACGTTACTATTCAGACCACGATGTCGATGACTGTATGTCGATGTTTATATTTTTTAGGATATTTGGATGCTAGAACAATCGGGATTTTTGAACGGGTGTAAATGAATCGGCTGACACTAGTTAACAATAACAAAGAACTATTCATTAACCACTAAAGTAACAGTAACAAGTAAACTAATGATCAGAAAGTCTGCCTGATAACTATATAGAATGACTTTACTGAAAATTGAGTCTTTGAATTGTCTGCGTACAGTCTTGAGTTGACTAAGAGTTCTGATGATGAGTTTACTGATAAGTTACTTGTTGAGTAGAAGATCACAGGAAAGTTGTAAGTTTTGGTCCTGTGCTGGTCTCTGCACCAGGAGTAATCTAGATTTTTTGAGTAGTCTGAGTTTCATTATGTTGGCGTCAGCTACACAGACACAAGCAAGTTTGTGTGTGGATCTTGTATGTGTCTCTGTCCATGAAGACGTGAGGCTTCGGAGCCGACAACGTTTGCGCATTTTGTAAAAAAGGTGCTGATGCGTATCAACTTCAGCTTACTGATGATGTCTGAAAAGAGTTAGGCTGATTGGTGAGTTCACAATCATCTCGGCAGATGAGTAACTATTGAGTTATTCCATTTTTGAGAAATATTCTGGAGAGTTCTCTGGGTTTTCACTAGAGAGTTTGACTGTGTGAGTTCTCTGCTAGTACACACGTACCGAGTTGACTGTTACAACGAGTTATCTGTGGGTGGCATCGTACGATCGTTCTCGATCCTTTGAGAAGGATATCTACGCCTAGAAATTAATTAGAGTAGTCTAATTGGGGTAGATGAGTTAGCAGGAGAGACCTTGATTCATCTAATTATTAGGTGGGGAGAAAACTATTGGCCGTCAGTAGAATACTTTCGACCGAGTGAGAGCAACGGTGGAATATGAAAAGATTCAAGTTCGAGTTCTGCTTCACTGGACTTCTAGCTTCATGGTCGACTATACCATTTCTTGAATACTCAGCCAATTTTGTGAAGGTCTCTGAACCATGATTTAGGTCAAAGGTATTTCAGCAATATCAGATCCATACTACTTCTAGTTGTTGTATATTAAAAAAAAATATTTAACGTACAATTTTTAATTGGCTGAGTTGTGTCATTTTTAAGTATATAAATAAATGTACTTTTTTAATGGAATAAAGTGCCTATAATTTTTTTCTAAAGATTGAAAATTCTCCTTTAAAACGTCGTAGGAAATTAAAATGTTGCTCAAAGAGTACAAAAGTTACAACTTTATGTTCAAAGAATGAGCTTTCTCGGATTTTTTTTTGTTTTTTAGAGTTTTTTTAAGTTTTTACTCTCTTCATCATAAAAAAAAAAAAAAAATAGTTTATAAGAAAGTGTTTGTTAATTGTAAAACCGAATTTATGATGAAAAAAAGAGTCCATTTGGACTCCAGTTTCAAGTTTAAAGGCAAAAAAATTAAGTTGTTATTTTAAGGATTAATAATCGATCTAAATTAGTCACTATAAGGTTACATTCAAAGAGTGTATAATGGTGATTGTTTGTGAACACCTCGAAGAACAAAGTTATAATAATCCACCACCATGCGCTAATCTGAACAGTTCGAAAAAAGCATTCAAACAAGCAACAACTCAGAAGAAGAGGAGAAAAGTGAAACAACTTACTCCTCAAAACGCTCAGTTTCTAGAGAATCTTCGTTTAGACTCAGTTTAACAATTGTCAAATTTTAATTCAGTTTTTCATGCTTAATAAGTCAATATTGTTAAAACGGAGTGGTTATTTCCATATGTGACAATGTCTGATGAAAAGAAAGTTGATATGGCAAGTTCTATTAGTAAATATCCATCAATTTCCTATAGATCATAGGAATTCTATGAATATTCATCTCTACCCATAAGAACGAAACATATCTTGTCTGTAAAGACAACAAACCAACTAGAGAAACCACGATATATTATATTTTCATTGAAACATAATCGTAAAAATAATTTAACAAAGCGGGCAGGTAAATAATAAATATGCACATGTATAGGGAATATTTTCAAATCTCTATTCGTCTTATTATAACAAGAACATCGAAAGAGCTTATTCGAATAAAGGAATGTTTGTGTAAAGAGGACTATTCTTAGAAATAGATTTTTCACGAGAAAATAAACTTATTAAAGTTGGGCCAGTCATCTTTCGACTGAAATTTGAAGCCATTGAAAGTTTTTCCATCGACACCACTGCTTACTGTCTTATTTTACATGATAAAATTATTAAATATAATCCTTAGAGTAGTTGAATTTGTATATTAATATAGAATAATTGAATGTATATGTTTTATACTTATGTTAGTAGAATGGAGCAACATTGTCGAACCCCACTCCTATTTTCACTACAAAGTAGGGACGAATCTGCGTCCGTTGGAGCCTAATCACGAGGAGTGGGAGGTGGCCGGATAGTACAGCATGGGGAAAAAAATTGCACGGTGGGGGTTTATTATTTGCTTTCCAATTATTATTATAATTGTATTATTATTGCTATCGTTAGAGTCGTCAATTTTTATATCCCATATTTAACTTTTACGCATGCACTTTAGACCTGCTACGAGAAGGCTTGAAGAGCTTCAGGCTACTTCAAAAGGCCATTGACGTGCCATCTAGCGTTTTCAAAGATAGCGAGTCTCGCAGAGAATAAGCTGGTCAAAACGGCGTTCAAGGGGATAAACAGCTGTTATGGTATCTGATGATGTAGTCGACAACACTTCGTGTTTATTCACCGAACTCTGTATTTTCTTCGCTGCTATTCGGGTTACATCGCGGCTGTCCTGAATATCTATAATTTCTAACTTCCCAGTAGGAAATTTTTGTAGTGGGCCCTCGTGTTCACATAGATGTTTCTGTCCTTTATGATATGTGACGTTACGTGGGGGCAGATTATAGTTCGTCGCGCCTCATTTCGTATTGGTCTATATAATAGTCTGAATATGGACATTCCGAACACGCCGAGCGCGAGACGCGTTATTGACCGCCGACCAAAACGGATAAAGTTGGTACTACAGGAGGCCATATTTCAAGTCCTGTGCCTAAGGCTGCAAAGTCGAAATATGACAGGTAGGACTAGGTACAACTGGCCAATTGAGGTCGGACTCGTGGTGATATGTTGTAAGTCCTCGGGCTAGTTACGTGTATCCCCGTGTCTGTTTCAAGGCACGGGTATACGCATCCTGAAAACCTCATCGCGAAGAGAGAAGAGTTATAATTTACCAGAAGTATGCCCTAGTAGACGAGAAACTCGATTTCTGAAAACCTGATATTCGTACCGGTTAGAATTTATTAATTCTCAATTTGAACAGTCAGCTGAGAAGAACTCCGGTGGCCATCTTGGTACTGGGTTGATGACCAATCGACGAGACAATCAATCCATTCCCAAACTCCAGTCACTTAATTGACTAAAATCTAGGGTCACGTTTGACCAGCAAAGTTCCTATCGCGATTCTTTTTCCGTTTCCGTCCGCGTTAATTAATGACTATGGCACATGATGTCATACTAGGGAATGGTACGCGCTTAAAACGTGGGTCTAGCAATGTACTAACAGCAATTAAAGGATGAAATTAAATAATTTTCAAACGTTCACTTAATTTTTTCAACAAAGTTTCTTAAACTTTCCGACCTAAATCAAAAGGTGGTTTAAGTTCAGATAAAGTATCACATAGATAATTAAAATTCAACAGTATTTGACTACAAGTGGCGTATTTTTCTCAATTCAAATATCTCGTTACATCGTTAGCTCATCGAAAAAGTTCTACAGTTTCTGTTATATAACTCCACTATTTTAGAAGATAGCAATATAGGTGGTAAATTTGGGAGTTTTAATAAAGCTGAACTAACTGCATTAACGATATCTAAAAATTGGTTGAGCATGATAGAAGTTGAGTTCCATCGAGTTGGTACATTTTGTATTAGTCACAAAGATTTACCTAAACTTTGTTTTATTTTAAAATTCTGCTGCAGCTAATCATGACTTGAAGAAAAGTAAAATTTTTTGGACATTATCTACGATGTCGTGAAGTATTTTAGTGTTATCAATTGCATGAGTCATCACCAAGTTTAAGGAATGTGCAAAACATTTAAAACTTTTGTAAGCAGTAAAAGTATCATTGCAACTTTTCACTATATTAGGACCATTGCCAGTGACAATCACTTGTACTTTCTCTAATCGTATTTCCCATCTTTCCAATATTGATTTTTTTTCTGTGAAAATATTGTCACTTGTATGTCTTGCGAATAATTCTGAAATATCAAAAATTGTGGATGATATTTCACTATCCATCAAGTATTAGAAGTACATTCAAGAAAGCACTTTGACGTTTTTGATTCAGTCCGAATATCAGCTGTAAGACTGACATAGTCAACTTTCTTTGGATTATTACTCATTAATAAAACTAATGATTTATATTTATTTTCGATCAAATTAGTAATTTGGTGTCGACTTGGAACGGAAATGTGAAAAGAATTTTTTTTTTCTTCAATATCTGCAAAGAAAATACACAAAAGATTCTGTAGATCGATAAGGAGTTACAAACAATGATTTACCTTTAAATGAAAAAATTTGATTAAATTTGTAATGCTTGATTAAATTTGAGTTAAAAAAACTTTACGTGGGACTTTAAAGTCTTTAGGATAATTACATTGTTCTCAAGAGTTTTTAGAATTATACAAGAATTATTTTACAAAACAATCAAGTAGTAACATATGACAAATAAAGAAAATTTTAGAACATTGACCAAAATAATAGAGCTGAAACTTACATCATGCTAGAAGTCCAGTGAAGCAGAACTCGAACTTGAATCTTTTCATATTCCACCGTTGCTCTCACTCGGTCGAAAGTATTCTACTGACGGCCAATAGTTTTCTCCCCACCTAATAATTAGATGAATCAAGGTCTCTCCTGCTAACTCATCTACCCCAATTAGACTACTCTAATTAATTTCTAGGCGTAGATATCCTTCTCAAAGGATCGAGAACGATCGTACGATGCCACCCACAGATAACTCGTTGTAACAGTCAACTCGGTACGTGTGTACTAGCAGAGAACTCACACAGTCAAACTCTCTAGTGAAAACCCAGAGAACTCTCCAGAATATTTCTCAAAAATGGAATAACTCAATAGTTACTCATCTGCCGAGATGATTGTGAACTCACCAATCAGCCTAACTCTTTTCAGACATCATCAGTAAGCTGAAGTTGATACGCATCAGCACCTTTTTTACAAAATGCGCAAACGTTGTCGGCTCCGAAGCCTCACGTCTTCATGGACAGAGACACATACAAGATCCACACACAAACTTGCTTGTGTCTGTGTAGCTGACGCCAACATAATGAAACTCAGACTACTCAAAAAATCTAGATTACTCCTGGTGCAGAGACCAGCACAGGACCAAAACTTACAACTTTCCTGTGATCTTCTACTCAACAAGTAACTTATCAGTAAACTCATCATCAGAACTCTTAGTCAACTCAAGACTGTACGCAGACAATTCAAAGACTCAATTTTCAGTAAAGTCATTCTATATAGTTATCAGGCAGACTTTCTGATCATTAGTTTACTTGTTACTGTTACTTTAGTGGTTAATGAATAGTTCTTTGTTATTGTTAACTAGTGTCAGCCGATTCATTTACACCCGTTCAAAAATCCCGATTGTTCTAGCATCCAAATATCCTAAAAAATACTTTTCACAAATTTCCGACTTTTCAGTCAGCCGACTCAAAGTCAGAACACTAATACATTTAAAACTTTATAGCCTTTCTCTACAGCTTTGCGTATTTCATCAACGTCTCATGTACCATGTAATACACTCTCGGCTATCTTATTATGATAACAGTTACCCTGATTGATTGTTTCAGCACATGTTCTGCATAATACAAATTAGAGTTTACCGTAAGATTTTGCCAGTACAACAGGATATGAAAGGTCTTCGGGTGGTAAGATAGTAGAATTTACAAGCCCTTCTATCTGATCAAAATTATTTCTATTTTAAAGAATTTCATCACATTCAGTGACGACGTAAATTGTAGGGCGTTCAACAGAAAATTCACCTGTTTTGCACACGTAAGGGTAGAGTGAACATACATCGACATATTTAATTTTTTCGCATCCATTAGCATCACGTAATGATACGAAGTTTTCTGTACGCCCACCAAAGAAAGCATAACGCGGTTTAAATGGTTTATTTTGTAATAAGGGGTGAGAATTGATGGATATTTCTAAACTAGAGTATACCCTGATTAAATGCTTCACCTGTACGAAGTTGTTGACCACTGTTTACCCGATAACAAATTGTACAGCCATGCCGATAACAGCCATGGAATTGGAATACAATTTTTTCCTGAGTCGACTAATGTACCACAAGGTAACCGGATCTCTTTACGTCGTTCCGCGTAATCTATAATGTGACCGCGTTTTTTCTCCCGGAATATTAACCACGAAATCGCACAGCATTCAGAAAAAGAACGATCGTCACCACATTGAAGTATCATATTTCTGAAAGCTATGCAGGCTCGCCTTAACACGATAACATCAGCACGACAATACTGAATGAATTCTTCTTGAAAATTAAAAAAATAGTTAGCTTGTTTCTTTTCATTATACTAGATTATAAAAAACTTGCGTTCTTTATTAGGCATTGTATCAGGAGAATACTGTTTCATATCCAGAAGAGGTCCTTCATAATTGATATCTTCAGGCGTGTTAAATAAATGTGGAAAGAGGCCTTCAGCTATCTCGTTATCAAAACACTTTAGGCAGAGCCCTTAAAGGCATTTGTGAATAATTTAAACTATCTAAAAATCTTACATTATCTATGATCATGACAATAATCTTACAACCATTCAGAAATATTAGTGCTCTGCAGTGGTCTGGGTGCGACCCGAAAGGTCCACACGACCAACTTCCCAGAGGAAAAAATGAAAAAACACCTCGAATGAAACCCGTTTCCAATTGTTTATAACAGATTTAATTGTTATAAATAAAGAAGCATGTTTTCATTTATGTCATACAGTTGGTAACTTTTTTTCAGTAAAATAAAAAATTACACATCAATAGAACACAAATATGTTTCAGAGATCTCGTTTTCCATTCTTCATAACAAATAAACTTGTTATAAACAAAATGAGTGTGTTTTTATTCATTTAGTATGGTTAGTTACTTCATTTCAGTAAAAGAAAAAATTGTGCGTTAGAAGAATTCAAATATACCTCATAAATACTTTTTTTCATTATTTATAACAAATTTCATTGTTATAAACGAAAAAAGTATGTTTTCATTTATGTCATACGGTTGGTAACATTTTTTTAGTAAAAGAAAAAATTATGCGTTACAAGTACTCATATATATACAAAAGGTCTCTATTTTTATTGTTTATAACAATTTACAACTTATTATTTAAATATTACTATGATCAATAATCACTTGTTAGTAACAATGTTCAATTGTTATGAACACAATTCCATATTATTGACAATTATTATTGACTATTATAGCGTCTTTAATGCTGTTTTCTCAATCCTGACACGAGTTTCAAATTCTTTCATTGCTGATTTTGTTTTTTAAAATTTTTTTTTCGATGAAATATTGTCATCATATTTTCATACAAGTATTCTGATCATTTAATATTCATATTTTTTAAAAGATTTCGTAATTTTGTCTGAAAAATGGTATAATTTGGAAATTGCAATATTCAGGTCGTTTTCCATTGTTGCCAGTTTTTTAATCCTGCATAAGAGACTTTTAGACTGATTTTGTTCAAAACCTAATCAATCCTAAGTTGCGCAATTACGTGTCGAATGCAGTTGGTTCCACGTCGATATCATTTTTTGTTCTTGAGATAATCGAGGCGACAAATCATTCTGAACGCACATACGTACATACACACACACAGACGTCCGCTGGAAAACGATCGTATTCGACTTTGGGGACCTTAAATCGTGGAGATATGTCAAAATTCGGGATTCGCAAAATCAGACCCATTAATATAATTTCCCACTGGGAAGTTAATAAACTTCGGAGTACGTGTTTTTTTGTTTTCTATCGAATAACGAAAAATAAACTGTGCATCAAAACTACGTGCATTCTGAACAATACATATTATTCTAGAGGAAGATTTATATATTTGGAACGCAAGATCTACAAGATTCCGATCGGATTGTCATGAAATACATATTCACGTTAACCACAAAAAGAACAGTTTTGTGATAAATTATTATTACCAGCACAATACATGCATACTTTCTGAACAACACGAAGATTAGGGACATGTAGTTCTGTCATTCTATCACCTTTGACATGCTCGTGCTGTTGTGTTTCGGAATCATAGAATAAAAATACTACTTTTTGAGGCCTCGTTGGTTCAAATTGCCTCATATAACAGCGATAATTCATTGGGCGGCTACAATTACAAATACGGCGAAAAGCTTCGTTACACACATGCTGTTTTATTTCAGATGTACTGTATATTTTTAGATGGAAACATTTTTTACAAATTTGTATTAGATTACAGATAGTTAAATCTTTATCTTCGCCATTAAGTGAAGTAGACCCTTTCAATAGATGTTTATCATAGCAGCTATTACTTATAAAATATTTATTACATTCATTACACATTCGCTGTTTTACAGGTTTACAAACAGATGCACTACCACACCTATTGCCGCACTGAGATCCAATATAGGTTTATAATGGTGTGTTTACTGATAATATAAAATGAATAGTGTTTGGCTGATAGAACCATAATGCTCCTCAACGACCTGCTGACCATTGAATAAGGGTAGACTTTCTTCTTCTAAGGTGTCAAACTCGAACACAACAATAGCTGTACCCTTGCGGACAAAGTATCGTTGGAAAGCACTGATTTTATCAAGGCAACAGCCTTGACGAGGTATCTTAACGCCTGATCTGCCTACTAGTTCTAAGGCTGCTTCGCGTTGCACATTATCTTCCAACGTTCTTGTAGATTACCGGTACGAATTTCGCCGCGTTCAGCATAAAGTTCAGCAACAACTAGTTTGCGTGGAAAGCATAAATTATCATTATTCGTGATACTCAATATAGAACGCTTTAAGATATCTTCGAAAGTCAGCTTTTTACGGCCTCGTTCTCATACTCCTCGAACAATTGAAACCGTCAAAACAACATTATTGTTACTATTTGAACCACCGGCACTTTGAGAAATTTTGCGAAGTAAAGCGAGGCCATATTGGTTCCCTTGTTAGCCTACCATAATTAATAGTAATGGCTATTCTATCACGCGATGTACAATCTTGTGTAATGTATGTGGTAATATCAGCTAAATAGATAGCTGCAAAGGTGTCTGATGAGGTACTTAGTGAAACGTTGACCTTGACGTTTGAATCAAGAATTTTTTTTTGCTGCAGATCTGGTTGCAGCACCGCTTCTATGAAATATCTATAATTGATTTGATAGTTTCCAACAGCACTATTTTTCATAAGGTCCCCAATCGTAAAATTTAAAACCTACATAAACTTAATAATTATAGTAGTCGTAAATTTAACATAAAGGAATCCAAAAATATTTACTTTCTGAGGATGATGATGACGTTGGTTGACGAGGGTGATCAGCATTGGTGTACCTTCCTAAAACCGGTACTTTATTATCGCTTTCCTCAAAAGCATTGACTAATGACACGCTTGACGATGATGATGACTCAGGAGTTGGGTGTAAGCCATCTGAAGGCATATGGTCATCGGTTTCTTCTTCAGTATCAAGTCTATAAGGAATACTGATATCACAGCTACACTGTGAATATGAACAGGATGTTGTAGATTGGGTACTGTCACCATCGACGTTCCAAGGACCATGAAACTCTGCAATAATTTCATCGCCGTAATCGACGTTGAACCATTGCCCTTTTCTAAGATTCGGAGCTATATCTTCAGGTTTTACGGCTGAATGTGGCGAGCCACGTACTTGAATCCAGTTGTCTAACACAGTTCCATAAGAGACACCAGCAGCAGTTGAAGTTGATGGTTGAGGCTGATCAATGTTAGTGATGTTAGTAGAAGTAGATGGCTTAGGATTTTCAACTTTAGCCGCATATTCGTTTTTTTCAATTTCGATCTTTTTGGCTTCAGAGCTACTATCAGCTTCTTCTTCAGTTTCAGAATCAGAAGCTAAGAGAATATATTTGTATCGCCACTCGGTAATACAAAGCTTTTTAGAAATGTACATAATTTAACTGGTACATAATAAATAAAGAACATTTTACCAAAATAACTAAAAAAAGCAAAACACACGTGGCATTTTCTTTAATACTGCTCATTTAAGCCTCAGCGGCTTCATGTATAATCGTAAAATTTGATGTTAACAAACTGCGTGTATGTGCACGGGCTAATAAACGACATGACACAAGTAATATAATGCGTCTAAATAATCTCAATAAACACGGGCGTGATAAATTATTTCATCGTTCAAGTCTAGACTCAGGATAAAATCGAGCAATCGCTAGTGGTCGATCACGAAGATAATGCACAAGCGTTGACAAAGCGATCATGAAAGATGTCGCATATGACTTAACCATTTTGAATCATAAAAGATACACTTTTACGGCTAATTAGCAGTTAGAGAATGCATGCACTTCGAAGCTCTTCAGGAACTGCTGATTGAAGAATTATGTTCGAAAATGCAGCAGTTGATGTTTCCATATTGTGCATTTTTGTGTCTTTTAGAAAAGAAATATTATATTCTCTCCTGAAAATTCTTACGGATGCTAAATTATATAAATCTTCAGTACATTTTTTTATACTAACAAAATCGAGATTAAAAATAATTTTTTAAAATTCTTACGTTTGCAACGATCATATTCAAGATTAGTTCTAGTGATCGTTTTCATAAAATGCAGTGTTCAAAGCTGCAAGAATCGGCGTCTTTCAGAGGTTTAAGTTACATTGTCAAAGGTTACTAAAATGCAATCTTGAATTATAACATGGTGAGGGGCCCAATGTTTCAAGTCTCTTGAGCAATTCATTTAGTCTGTGTCGTTGTGAGTGAAACAACCAACCGTTATAACATGGCATCACTAAGACAATAATTTGAATCTTTTTCATCCAACGATCAACAGGGTGACATGGATACTTTCGAGGCAGCAGCCCAAAACTATACACCTCGTGGAGAAATCTTCAAG
Source organism: Chelonus insularis (assembly GCF_013357705.1). Taxonomy (NCBI): domain Eukaryota; kingdom Metazoa; phylum Arthropoda; class Insecta; order Hymenoptera; family Braconidae; genus Chelonus; species Chelonus insularis. The sequence goes on from NW_023276779.1 coordinate 339,230, forward strand.
TTCCTGTTTTTAACAACTTACGGGTTAAACACCTCACGATAAAAATCAATAATCACAGGTATGGATTACAAAGGAGCCCTTTTTAATGCTGAAAATTGGCAAGAGTTCATGGAGAATCTCCCACAGTTGATTAAGTGTTTTGACAACTCTGATTCCGATTACCGAACATTAATCAATAAAGAAAACAGCTGTGCTTGTTATTCATACACTTTTTCGGTGCTGGGTGGAACGAAATACGGGGGCAGAATGTTGAAAATACAAGACACTTCTAACAGCTCCTTGCAGAACGCGTCTCGCCAATTCTTCATACACAGAAGTACTCTTGAATGCGTAGTACATATAAAGAATTTAATTTAAAAACGCCTAGAACAACTCCAAACAAGCATACCTGTAATCATTGAATGCATGGGGCTGATGGTCACAGCTCTGAAAAATGAAATACCGGCAATTCAACATACCATCAATACTATACAATTGCCTGTTGCCTTAATATACACGTTTGGAGCTACTCATCTCCTACGAGAGAAGGTAATGAAAAAAATTCTCGAACAACTGGCCATTGTCGACAAAACATCCCCGGTTGTATCAGTTATGGACGTCGAAATCATCGCTCAAGAATTGTGCTATTTTTTCAATGAACACGTTGTGCGTGAAGCAATGCTTTAAAAATTATTAAGAAATATTTTTATCATAACATGTTGGAAACTATTACAAGTAATTTTATGTAAACATTTATGTGTAAAACCACTTTAGTAATTAAATGTCAGTAAAAATATTTTTCACTTAAACCACATCTTTTTAGATTTTAATTTCTGCATTAGTTTCGGGTTGCTTTTCTTTCAATACATTACATAAAAACAAATTTCAATAACGCTACTTTTTAATTTTCGTGAAGTAACGGTGTGATAATTATTTTCTTTTCGAGCACGCCGCTTATTAGAACATGCGTACAGGGTTGTACATGGTATGCTTTAGCTCAAGGGCCTTGGCGAGCCATCTAGCGATTAACTGTAGTGGTACGGGCCTCTATATTACCATGCTCGAGAGTGTTTCGAGCCATCAGTCTTGCCCAGCCGGGGGCTACGCAGGGAGGGGGGCATGTTGCTGCCGCTCGCCGCGTAGGAAAATGAGATTAAAGGGAGCTGTGTACGAACATGTTGCCGTATTTACGGCCACTACGCGCCGATATGTATGCTGCAACTTAGTTGCAGGCGTGGCGCTTGAGCTGTAAATTGTGCAAGTGAGAGCACAACAACTAGCGACCATCTTGATTGTAGTATACACGATTCCACATCAACGCGTGGTCACGCCTCACAATGTCTGGTTTATTGAGATCATGTTTTAGCATAATCTTCTACTTTTCATGGACTTATACTTCTTAAAAGCGAAATTTGTGTTCATACACCTTCTTTATAGCCAACTCGCACTCGATTGCAGCCCTTTTAACACCGGCTATGTTTTCATTACCCCGAATATCCCAGGTAAAAAATGGGAAGTTCGCATGAAATGATAGAGATCATGTATTAATCAGCGTATTTTTTTCTTATAACTGCAGAAACGGCTTTTCGTTTGTTGAATTATCACACTCCAAGTTCCGATAAATGAACGCCTCACCAAAGAATACAGACCCATAGAAGCCCAGGGCAATAGAATTTAATGTCGCAGTAGAACGCTCAATACTAACTGCGAACACAGATGTCGCAGCAGTCCAAATAAGTAGGCTGCAGATGGAGTGGCCAGCAGTCGTTGACCAAACGTCAACCGAACCAGTATTAAGTCAGTATGTAGATGAATGTTTGATTTTTTAGGTGATTTAGATAGCAGGAATCAATGATAACATGGATGAAAAAATTCATTAAAGAAACAACTAGGTAAACCACTAATCAGAGTCAGGTTATATTTCTGAAATTCTCGACTATTTCCAATTAGGATATCGCATTTTAAATAATGCGAATTTCGAATAAATGACAATGGAACATGATTTTTTCATCTTTTATAATTGAGAATTTTTTAAATTATCAACATTGAAGAATAAAAAATGGCAAAATTATAAATATAAGTCTAATGTATAATTCTGTATAATTGAAATAATGAAAAGCCGCGAATCAAGCTCGCGGGCAATTACGAGAGCGTCCATTTTGGGGGAAAAAGGTGCTTAACACATGACTCTTCCATCTTTCAAAATTAATTACTTCGTCAATTATTAAGATTGAGGAATAAGAATCCGCATAACTATAGATAACATTCTGACGTATAATTCTGTATAATTGAAATATCGAAATGCCTCGAATCAAGCTCGCGGGCAATTATGAGAGCGTCCATTTTGGGGGGGCGTCCATTCTGTATGAATAAAATAATGTAAAGCCGCGAATTATATTTATATCATTTTCATTCTTTTCTGCACCACCCATGAGGTAAAATGATAGGTGTATTTTTTTTTTATGGTATCCCCTGTAGGTGAGTCCATGTTCTTAAACGATGATTGGATTTTTGCGACTGGAAGTATCGCGTGTTTACTTCATTTTAATTTTGCTACAATTATGTATCCCTTTTTGCTACAATATTTTACCTACTTCTACTCTTAGTATTTTTCTCCTTTATTCCTCAGTTTTTTCAATTTTCAATTTTTTTCGTATGTGCTTTTGACAGCTGCCGACCAACATAAGTAATCGAAAATATCAATTCTGGAAGGTAAAAACTTCATGTTTTGAGCACTCTGTATGTAAAAAAACAATGTTTTCTATAATAATGTTATACAGAATAATACATCACACTGTGCTGTATAATTCTGCCAATTTTTATTCTTCAATATTAATAATTGGCAAAGTGATTAATTTTTTAAGATGAAAAAGTTATGTTTTAAGCACCTTTTTCCTCTAAAATGGACGCTCTCATAATTGCCCGCGAGCTTGATTCGCGGCTTTTCATTATTTTAATCATACAGAATTATACATTAGACTTATATTTATAATTTTGCCATTTTTTATTCTTCAATGTTGATAATTTAAAAAATTCTCAATTATAAAAGATGAAAAAATCATGTTCCATTGTCATTTATTCGAAATTCGCATTATTTAAAATGCGATATCCTAATTGGAAATAGTCGAGAATTTCAGAAATATAACCTGACTCTGATCAGTGGTTTACCTAGTTGTTTCTTTAATGAATTTTTTCATCCATGTTATCATTGATTCCTGCTATCTAAATCACCTAAAAAATCAAACATTCATCTACATACTGACTTAATACTGGTTCGGTTGACGTTTGGTCATTTTTGCTGATGTTTCAGTACAGTTTGTTCATCACAGCAAATATCGAGCATTAATCACATACACTGCACGATGTATTTTATCTATTTAAGAAAATTTTTTATCATAAATTGAAACATCTTCAACTAGCAGCTTTATTGCTTCGACCTCTATAAAAGCGTATTCTCTACTAATGCATTTTCTTTATATAAATTTATCATCGAGAAAAAATTTAGGCTGTTCAGAGTCCGTCCTAAGAGATCATATAACCATGGCGATAAGGCCTATGTTGACCGTCAACAAAAAGATGCTGACGGCCATGTAATATTGTATATCTCTTAAATCTTCTATAACATAGATATAGTAGTCACTTTTTATTGAGGGACATTTATAATTACGGATCCACGCTGGAAACATCCTTGGACTTCAATTATTTGTGATCCGACAGGTTGTGGTAAAACTGTCTCCGTAAAAAGATTTCTTCGTACTATACATCACATAAGTGATACACATTTCCCAAAAACAATATTTCATTATGCTGAATGGCAAAAAGATTATATAATTATCCAAAGTTTCTCTTGAAATTCAAGGAAGTTTACCAACTAGCGACGATTATACGGCTGACCACACACTGAAATCTACCAATTCTTTTGGCACCTATTCTAGGCAGCTTAATATCAAAGTTGACCGACGGCTGAAAATGTAACATGCTAAAAAAATGGTTTTAATACCTGAAGAGAATGTGAAGAATTTTTAATTACGAAATTATTAAGGCTGGGCTGAAGTCAGAAAGGCGACTGATTCCCCCTATCCAAATATATGGGTTCGGGAAATTTATAATTTCTTCGCCAATTTACGATTATTTCTATAAAATTAGGTACCAAATTACAGAAAAATTAATGCCGGACTGACGTAAACAACAATTTTTTGTATATAGTGAATATTTTTATTAAAAAAATTAGAAAGAATAATGAAAAAATTACGAATTGATTTGCCGCGCTTAAATTTCAAGATGGCGGCCACATCATTCAGATGAAAAATCACTAATTATTTCATTTTTATACGTTTTTCGCCCAAAATTCGTGTTTGCGTCAGTCCTTGCCACCTGTCTGAATGTCAAAAAAATCAATTCATAGTATAAAATTGAATGATTTAGAAATAATTAGAAATCTTGTATTCCAGATGATATTCTCCGAAAAATTAGTTTGAAAAAATTCTGATAGGTGACAGCATTATGCTCGCAGATGACCTCAGTCATTCATATTGAAAAAATGCTCAATCCGTATCCAGAACTGATGGTGCCCTGCATTTTGGTGAGTAATTTGTGTATGAGTGTGTACAGGTAATATATGTATGTGATGTAAACATAGTGTATCGCTTTACAATGCCTTATACTTTGATGACTATTGCAGTTAGAATAAATAAAAATGATGATACTCATTTAACATTAATTAATATAATACCTGAGAATGACTTCAACAAATATTCATCCATTATTATCATTTTTATTAGGTATAAATGTTAATCAAAGAGCTCAATTCCGAGTCGGCGTATCCAAGCATGTAGTATAAAAACAAATACACATAAACTCAATATCGAGATTATGCTGGCCATGTGGTTAGAGCGTCAGAGTTCTATTTTGCCGGGCAGGGTTCGATCCTAGTCATAATCACTTTTTTTTCTACTTTATTCGTTAGATTAGCATGTAATTATAATATTGACATGCCATAATTAATCCATTATAATGATTTGATTTTTTTTTCTCTTTACTCATTGAATTTATTGACACTAAGTCGGAAAATATTTGAACAGAGCCATAAACTTTTTTTTTGTATAAATACATTGATAATAGCCTGTGTTTAACAACTTATACATCTTTACATGTATTAATAATGTTATGTTATTAACAAGTTAATCATATTATTATTAACATTGAAGAGTAGTTTAAACAATCTGTGGCGAGTTTCGGCACTTTTCCGGCAAGTTCTACCCCCACTCTCTGTGCCCAAGCCTGCAGCTTATAATTTTTAAGCATATATAAGCGTACTGAAACCATAACAGCTCAGTGGTTACAGCATCGGTCTTTTATTTTGCTAGGCAGGGTTCGATTCCAGTCATGATAAAGTTTTTTTTTCTCTTTTATTTGTTAGATTTGCATGTAATTATAATATTAACATGCCAAAAGTAATTGTTTACAACGATTTGATTTTTTTTTCTCAATTATTTATGTAATTTATCGACGCCGAGTCGGAAAACATATGAACGGGGTTATAAACACTTTTTTTACTATAGCTATATGAACGTAGCTTTTTTTTTAAGCAATTTAGAAATATTTAGAAGTAGTTGAAATAATCCACGGGGATTTCCGGCACTTCGCCGGCAAACTCTATCCCTACCCTTCGTACTCAAGCCTGCATTATACAATTTATAAACATAAACGTAATGTCAGAGATGATGTGTTAGCTCTGTGAGTAGAACACCAAGCTTTCATTTTACCGATTAGGGTTCGATCCCAGTCATAGCCAATTTTTTTTTTCCTTTTTTTTTCATTAAAATTTTATATAAATACAATAATTGGTTGTTTATATAAGTTCAAAATCAATTCCTATTGTCTTTTAAAGACAACACTTTCGAAAAAAGAGAATTCATAGTAACTCGTTCCTCACCCTCAGCTTATTTTCAGAAAAACAAGTTGTTCTCCGTAATTAATTGGAAGAATAATTTAATCAAATATATGAATTAATTTATAAGTATATAAAGTCACTTAAGCAAAAAAAAAGAAAAAACAATTGCCTATGACTGGGATCGAACCCTGCCCAGCAAAATAAAAGATTGATGCTCTAACCACTGAGCTATTATGGTTTCAATAATATTGAAGATGCTTGAAAATTATAAGCTGCAGGCTTGGGCACAGAGAGTGGGGGTAGAGCTTGCCGGTGAAGTGTCGGAACTCGCCGCGGATTGTTTAAACTATTTTTTATTGTTAATAAGTTGTTAAAAAAGGCTATTATCAATGTATTTGTACAAAAAAAGGTTAAAGACCCTGTTCAAATATTGTCTCATTTGTCATCGATTGATTGAAAAATAATTTTACATGAAAATTGAAATTTAAAACTCATTTTTGGCATGATAAAATTGCAATTACATGCAATTTGAATTAAAAAAAAAAATTTTCCGCAATTGGAATCGAACACCGTTCGGTAAAATAAATGTCGAATCTTCTGACTACAGAGCCAACATATTTTTATTTGCTTTGTTTACGTTTAGATATCATAAGCTTCAGGCTTGGTAACAGAGGGTGGGAGATGTGCTTGCTCGTCAACTGTTCGAACTCGCAGTTTTCTCTGAAAAATATGACGGAGATAGATAGATATATTCTGTGCTCTGTTTTGCGCGGAACAGATTATTCAAAAATTTGTAAATTTCTTGGTGCCCTAAGGCTCCCTTTTTGTAGTGCATCCCTGAAAATTATCATTTTTCGAACGATTTCCCTGTTACCTACTCAATTTCAGTTGATGTCAAGCTTCGGCTTTTTGCCGCACAACACGAGGGCGTAAAGTCAACTCCGGGAAACTTTCTGACTCCAGCCCAGCCTTAACGAGCAGGGTAGATAAAAGTTATGACTACGTATTAACGAGCTTCGATCAAGAAATGAATAAAATATTATGTTCTACAGTTTATCAAAATGAACGTAAAAACTGGAATGTCTATTCACAAGTGCTCGAAAGGTATTTGCGGTTGGTCGACAATGAAAGTCCCTACCCTCCTGTTTTCCCGCACCCCCTCGCGGATTCTTCTGATTCCCTCAAACAATTTCTTTTCCGCACACGCCTTGACAAATTGTTCGAGTGCCTTACGTGTCTCCTTCGTTTGGACGAATTTTGGCGCTATTCTAGGCCTCGTTAGGCTGAGGTCAACGTTCGTTTCCGAAAGCATGCCCGATATAAGATTACTACGTTTGTCTCTATGTGCGGGACAGTGCAGCAGTGCTCCACTATGTCCTCGTCTCTCCTATTAGAGCAGGTTGGGTCATTTTTGGTGGCATATTGTGCACGATTTGCGCGAAATATGCCATGTCCTGTGAATATTGGCGTCATCAGGTTTTTCAGGTGTATCCAATTATCATCAAGCCTATCTGCTATGTTTGGGAAGAATCGGTATGTTTTGCAACCCGTCTTGGACGCATCCCATTCTGCCTGTCATATTTTAAGTGCTTGTAACCTGAGGTTCATCATTGGCGTCAACGATTCTTCTGACGTATTGTCTCGCTTATACGATACGTATTGTATCGCTTCTCTGCGCGGCCGCAAGCGTCAGCCGATCTTTAGCGTTACATAAATTGCTCCATGCCGGGGACGCATGAGCAATTACCGACAGGAAGCACTCCATATATAGAGTTAGACAAGTGTGGTAATTAAGTCCCTAACGCATTCGCGAAGCGCGTTTCATTTTATGGATTAGCTTTTCCGCTTGCACCCGTCGTTAGTGAATATGAGTAGATATGTTAAGGTCTCCGTCGAATCGGACCCTCAGATACCTAACTACCTCTGGGTACTTGATTTCTTTACCCTCGATAGTGATCTTTGGCGGTTAACATTCGTACCTGTCCTCTTTGTTCTGAGTAGTTGAGATTGTTTTTATCCCTGTAATTTCTCATGCCTCTAAGTTTAATTTCTCGCTTCATGAAGATTGCCTCTGTTTTGGTTTTTGATAACTCGAGCTTAGCATTCTTGCACCAAGTGGGTATTGTGTCAACGACTACCTGTTCTTTGGCTTCAAGAGGTTCTCTAGAATGGCCATCTATAATGACAATTAAATCGTCCACGTACGCTGCATAGCGTTTTCCATGTTCAGATTGATCAAGTGTTCTTAACAGATCATCGAACATAATGTTCAAGCACAGTGGGCCAAGCACAGATCCTTGAGGGTGTCCACGCATGGCCACTTTTGTGACTGAGCCGGTTCCCCATGGTAGGCTAACTGTACGATCTGTGAAGTAATTTTGCATCACTTTGTAGATATTTTTAGGGCAGATTTGTGCTTTCAGTCTTTCAAGGACCAAAGGCCACTATACATTATCAAATGCGCCTGAAATATCGAAGAGCAATGCAACCACGTTACGTTCTGTGGACTCTTGCACTGCTATTCTTATTGTCAGTATTGCATCTACCGTTTATCGCCCTTTCATAACTCTATATTGGTGATCTGAGATGTTTCCTTGTGTAAGGACGCTGGTTTTGGGCAAGCCCAGCACATTCCCTTGCCCACATCACAGAAACCACAGTAGAGGGGCCGGTCAGGACCTCCAGGAACGCCTTTGTAAACTAGAAAACCGAAGGGTGAATCCTCGCTCACGACCAATCAAATATGAATGGTGCAATAAGCTTCGCAGTATCGTCATACAATATTTTCGGGAGAAGGACCAGCTGACCTCCTGAGGCAGCAGCATGCGATCGTGAACATGGTTCGGATCCATTTGTTTATTCATTTATTTATTGATATTTGAGAAGTATGCCAAAATGTATGTTCATTCCATTATCTCCCCAGTGCGGAGTTATAGTAATGGGTCCGATTTTGCGAATCCCGAATTTTGATATATCTCGACGTTTTAAGGTCCCCAGAGTCGAATACGATCGTTTTCCAGTGGACGTCTGTGTGTGTATATGTGCATACGTTCGTTCGGAATTTTCCTGGTCGATTATCTCGAGAACAAAAGATTATATCGATGTGGGACCAATTGCAGTCAACGCGTAATTATGCAACTTCGAACTGATAAGGTTTTCAGCAAAATCGGTCAAGCTATTTTTTTGCAGAAACAAAAAACTAGCGAAATGGAAAACGACTTGAACTTTAAAATTTATTAATTATATCATTTTTTAGACAAAATTACGAAATCTTTTAAAAAATATGAATATTAAATGATCAGAATACTTGTATGAAAATATTCAACCAGCGTAAACTCAGTCCCACCACACGCCAGCCCCTTTACTTTTACTCTTGAGCATAGTAATATAGCCGCGGTTCACAGTATACCTGCTAAGAGCTATGTCACTACGGCCAAGCATTAGATGTCGCGTCGATGCCCTTTAGCTAAACCACACCAAGCGCGACGCTGCACGCATGCGCCATTAGTGAATATTGACAAATTTGGTGCTTTGAAGTAAATCACATAGAAATCATTGAATAATCAATAGGTATATATGTTAATTAGCAAATAATAATTATATTATTATATTATAAATTTTTTACTCCTACCCATGATTTCGCCGTCCTACGCAGCGCTACGCGGCAACCCCCACTCCCTGTGAAACCGCTCCGGCTAACACAAATTCATCCTCACTGTGTGGTGGGGATGGGAGTAGTGTCCGCCAAAGTGGAAGCATTCCACTATCATATATAATGATAACAGTAATAATAATAATAATAATGATTGTATATGTTAATAAAGACAATAAAAATTATACATGTGTTGCGAGAGGTTGATCGCAACCTGTCAACTGGAGTCGCTCTCGTCCCAGCTCGCTACAACCTTCTCACAACTTTACCCCAATTGATCTTGCAAAAAGAAGATTTATCTGATCACGCTCGAAGTTTACGAAGAAGCTCGGTCCATTGAGACGAACCTCATCAGCTTTCTTTACTCAGCTCAATCATCAAGCTCACCTGAAGCTCATACAACTAGCTTATCTGGTGCTCATCTCTACAAGAAGATCAAGAACAAATCTTTCAGCGGCAAGTACCAGGATTGAAAGGAGTTTGAGGACTTGTTCCAGGCCATGGTTGGCAACAACAGGGTGCTGTTCAAGGTGCACCAATGACAACTACGCCATCGCGTGAAACCTGTTCACGTCTCGCTACGAGAACAAAAGGCTCTTGACATCAACTCAGCTCGACAAGCTCTTCGGCGACAGCTCAGTGGTAGAACCAACATCTAAGGGTTTCCACGGCTTGCTCAATGATGTTAGAGAAGTTCTGGACTCACTTAAAGCTTTAGATGCCGAAGTCGACAAGTGGAACATGCCACTTGTCTACCACTTGGTTCGACGCCTTGATCTTTCCATCAGAAGAGAATAGGAGAGAATAGTCGGCTCTAACACAGCTTATCCACCGCTAAGCTCGCTTCAGGAGTTTCTGACTTCTGAAGCCATTTATCTTGAGAGAAACCATCAAAGCTAAAGCCACCATCGAAGTCCAACTCTGCTCAACAGAAGAAACCAACAGCTCGGTCATATGCTGCTACTGCTCAAGCTCAATCTCCAGCTTCTGCCGCTCCAGCTTAATTAGATCAAGCTCCAGCTCAAAGACGTGGGTTCAGTGCGAAGCCACAAGCTCAACAAAGCTCTTCCACCAGGCTCAGACCCTGGATGGCAGATTATAGAGGCTCGAATGATCCTAGTCACATCTATGACTACTGTGACAGCAAAGAGCACTATATCGCCAACCGTCCAGTGTTTAATAAGCTCATTCTAGCTCATAGGTTGAGTGTGGCGATGCAGTATCGTTTCTGCTGGAACTGTCTTGGTAGGCACGACGTGAAGGCCTGCCAGAGTGAGAAGCGATGCAACATCTGCGGGTTAATGCACCACACTAAAATCCACCAAGGCGAGGAAGCTCAACCCAGATCAGCTCGAGCTCCTTCAGCTCTCGCAGCTCCAACTAGCTCCAGCTCATCTGATCAAGCTCCAGCTCCACAAACTCCAACCACATCAGATTGATAAACTCTTTTTAATCTTAGCTGCATGCTTAAGAATTAATTCTTTGTTTTTTTGTTGTTAGTTCAATGTGGCTCTCTTTTGCACGCTCAACAACCACCGCTGAGCTTTACACCAGCTCTGATAACGCGCTCCAGCTTAGCTCCAGCTCCTGGGTCATCTTTAAGCTCGACCTTTGGTCTTCTGATGAGCTCTGCAGCAGCTCTATCTTGCTCTACCAGCTCCTGGGATCCTCCAGCTCTTAAGCAAGTGCAGGAATCGTCTTTTTATCCAACAGCTCTACTTGCTACAGCTCAAGCTCAACTAATTGCTCCTGTTCATGTTCGCCAACTAGTGAGAATGTTGTTAGACTCAGGTTCAGAGCTTTCTTTCATAACTAATAAGTTAGCTCGGGGTATAAGCATCATCGCGCTCAAATCCCTCTACTCAGACGACCAAATACAAGTTCCTGTTCACGTGCTCAGCAAGATAACAACGGTCTTGCCTGCCTACAACATCGACAGCTCATCGTGGTCTCATCTCAAAGGCCTACAGCTCGCAAATTCTCAGTATCGAACGCCAGGTAACATTGATGTTTCTTTCGGCTCTGTACCATTAGCTCAAATCATGCGCTCGGAGCTCAGACGAGGTCAAGCCTCAGATCCCATAGCTCTCAAAACTATTTTTGGTTGGACCGTCTTCGGTATAACTAAGTCAAGCTCATCTTCTCAAACAAGTCCAGCTCTACACGTGAAACAGGATCACGATCTTCATGAACTGCCATCCAAGTTTTGGATTCAAGAAGAGACAGCTCAAGCTCATTTTTCTAAGCTCACTCCAGAGGAAAACACACTGTGAAGCTCATTTCATCAAAACTTACTTAAGGGACGCAACCAGAAGATATGTTGTGAGAATTCCGATAGTTCCATCACCACCAGCTCTTGGAGAATCCAAAACCCTAGCTTTCAAGTGTCTTTGAACAATGCTCAAGCGACTCTCAAATGACTCTAAGCTCAACCAGCTCTATAGAAACTTTATGAACGAATATCAAGCTCTAGGCCACATAAGGCGTGCTCCAGACGTTCAATCAAGCTCAAGAGTAAGTTGCGGTAGACGGGGAGTATGTTGCGAGAGGTTTATCGAAACCTGTCAGCCGGACTCGCTCTCGTCCCAGCTCGTCCTGTAGCTCATCAGTTATCGATCTTCCGGTTCAAAATAAATAAATCAAAATCTCAAGCAATTTGCACTAAAAATGATATGATAATAATAATAATCATATATGATAATGATGATAATAATAAGGGATACTCCTCTCGCTACGGTGATGGAATAAGTTCGTACAGCCAGTTTTTTCTCCTCACTGGTGATGGCCTACTGAGCGCGAAGGACGAAACCATCCATCTTGGTTTCGTTAAACATCACCACCTTTGCGGTGGACTAACTACCCTTGTAAGGGATTTGAACATGTTCCGAATATAGGCCTGCAATGGCGACTTGCAGAGGTCTGGGTTAACAGACACTTTCTTTGGATGACTGAATCTGAGTAGAATTTTCAACTTACTAATACGTCGTGGTCAGCGAGTGCGAGAAATTAGAAAAGAGAGAACTATAAAGTTTTGAAATTCCTTTTATGTGAAACAGAGTGTTGAATTAAGGAGGATTTATATTCCGATGATGTTTGAATCAGCTTAAAATAAATAATTCGATGAATTGAGACGCGTAAATGTCAGCCATAACAACGTCATATCTTAGAGTTTGTATTTGAATCCGTCATTTCTAATAAACTTTTCACTTCTAATATCTATTTTCCTTATCTTATATTTTATAATATATTTGAAAAGTGGAAATCATTTCATCTAACGTGTGTTAGATTTTATCACGGTAGCACATTGCCCGGTGATAATGAAATTATCGTGTAAGAATTAACACAACACATCCATTTCTTTGTTTACATTTGTTTTTTATTATATGCTTCTATGATTTGATTTCACAAAAATTCAGAAATATTCGAAAGTTGAAATTTTGAAGCGAATATGATCACACAATTTTAATTTTCAAACTTACTGGTGATCGTGTCATTATATGAGTCTTAACTAATTGCATTTGACTAAAAATACATTGCGCCCTTTTTGAGTGCACTGTCTCTAGTCGCCAACGTAAAAAATTATTTAATTTTCAGTTTACTCATTTTGAACATTTAACAATAAAATCGACCGATTCAATTTTGTATTCCTTTAATTATTGTTTTTCTTGTATTTGTTACGGTCATTGATGTAACATAATGATGTCTCATAAGAATCGATTGATTAAGTAAAATTTTAAATAATAATTCCACTGTTTAAATGTTCCCGATTTAGATGTGTAATACTTTGTCATAAAATCAATGAAATAGTCATGAATTTGTGTGTATAAATGAAAAATAGCAAGAACTCGAATTTTAATTTACGATTCGACTTTTGCTTATTTAAAGCTATTACAATTGTAAATGAGAATATGTTTAATAACATTTATTCGCCATGAATAATAACTTGTTATTAGTTAAAAGAAAAAAAAATATACCGTCAAAAGAATATGAATTGATTGCATAGATTATTTTTGCATTTTTGATTATTTATACCAAATTCAGTTTTAATATTCTCTATCTTTTTCAGTTAGTTACAAATAAAAATCCCGGGGTTCCACGATCTCTATAAACGAGGGAGTGGAACATAGGTTGAGCACCTACCGGGCGCGTCTCCAGGTGGCGGATAGGAGCATTGTCCGGGTAGTACCGAGTGGAGGCCTCGGGGGCCGCGAGGCGTACCGAGTGCAAATACGAGGGAAGCCGCTGGCAAGTGCAGCTTGGGTGTGTACACACTTTATAAGGCACCGTGGACCAACTCCCCAAGTCAAGGTGTAAGCCATCGTGCTGAAGACTGAATGGCACTGGGACACTGTGTCGCAAACGATGCCCTTAGGGTACCAGGCGACCCCCCATTGTAGCTAGCCTTACCTGTGCAAGAGGCTCTGCACAGGTGGACCTTTATTTCCTCATCACTCGTGGGACTCGAATGGATGACTTAAACAACATTCGGAGTAGTGGGGGTCCTATCTCTTCTGATGAAGAAATAGGACTTGGAAAAGCCGAGGCGGGACGAACCAGCGAGGACGGCGAGGTGCAAACCGAGCTGCCTTGTAAGGAACGACCTGCTACCGGCAAGGAGGGTCAGGGGAAGAAATTCGATAAACCTGATCCACCGTCGCGCCCCAATAAGAAAAAACTTTGCGGGGCAGCGAGGAAGAGGTTGAGGATGGCTAAGCTGCTGGAACTGGAGAAATCCGGGGCTAGCACAGCCGGAGCGAAGGCTGAGCCAAGTCAGAGGAAACCGGGGGCCCCTGTGGTAACCGGCAGAATCTCTGGAGGCAAGGCAACTTCCTGTGATATCAGGACTGACCTTAAGGTCGAGACCGGGGCCACTAGCTCCACCAAGTCGGGGTCTTCCACCGAAGCCGTGGGTAACACCAAAAGGCAGAGGTCGGAGGATTGCACCCCCCCCCCTCTATCCTTCTGCGACCCTCAGCAAGCAGCAAGGAAACTAGTGCTGGCAGGACTTCTTCGACCCCTGGACGATGCCATCAAAAGTGGCACTGTTCTGGGATTTGAGGGCCACAAACTCGACAAAGGGCTTCTGTGGATCAACTGTCCTGATGAACGGGCAGCCACATGGCTCAAGGAGACAGTCCCCTCCATAAAGGTCTTGGAAGGAGTAAACCTCGAGGTTCTCGAGAGGGAGAAAGTTCCAAGACTCTCCAGGGTCACCGGTGGATGCGGCGGTGATCTTGAAAAGACTCGAAGGCCAAAACGCCGGACTGCACACCAACCTCTGGCGGGTTTGGAGCACGAAGGCAACGCCAACACTGACTAGCTTAGTCATTGGTGTGGACGACGAGTCATTAAAGCTCTTGAAAGGGTTAGGAATGAGTCCTTACAGCGGCCTAGGCAGAGCTCGATTTTTCGAGGCGCCAAAGGCTGTGGAGGGGAGGCAGACCGAACCCGGAAAGAGGAAATTACCAGGGACCTCCAAGGCGGTACCCCCTCCGAGAGGAAAGAGGAGGCGGGCGGAAACGCACGCAGCCTCTACCTCGAAGGAAAAGGGAGCACCAGGAGGGCCCACCAACCCCCCACCTCCGAGGGAGCCATCACAGGGGCTTGAGAAAGTGAACTGTGAAGAAGGCAAACCTCGGACCAGTGGACGGGCTACGCCAACTCCTGGGGCACGGGGGAGACCCACGAAGAACCAGGAGTTGGCAAGGGTGGGGAGGGTCCTGTCTCAGATCAGGCTGACCGACATGGTAAAGCCTGGAGCAGAACTTACGGGTAACCCTCCTACGGGAGAGGGCGCAAGAAGGGACGGCGACATGGCTGGCCCTTCTACGCAGGATTAATCTTCCTCCTACGCTCCCGCATCCCAATCCTATTCCCAACACGCGAAATCAAACGGCGCCGAAATCCCTGTGATATTGGGGCTGTTAAAGATTTCGCAGATTAACTTGCATCACTGCTACACGGCCGCGGCACTACATTGTCGAGACCTAGCAGTGAAGCACACAGATGTTTCCCTGATCCAAGAACCTTATTGTAGGGAGGGAGAGGTCTTGAAGGGAGACGCCAAAGGCGGATCCTTTATAAGCGGTAAAGGTGATAGGGACCTTAGGGCATGCGTTTTCGTGAGACGAGAACTAAACCCCGTGGGGCTCAGCCAATACTGCACAAGGAATCTGGCGGCAGTACAGGTGAAAATAGAGCTGGGAGGGGAGCCGATCAAAGTCGTTATCGGCTCGGCATACCTTCCTTATGACTCTGATGAACCACCACCCACTGAGGAGGTCAAACGACTCGTGGAGTACTGCCGAAGGATAAACTGCGAGCTCATATTAGGATGTGATGCTAACGCTCATCACACCTTTTGGGGCAGCAGTGACACTAACGAGAGAGGGGCTAGCTTGCTGAAATACCTCACTCGGCACGGCCTAGAAGTCCTGAACAGGGGGCACAAACCTACGTTTGTTACCTCGGTCAGGCAGGAGGTCATCGACATAACTGTCGCCACGGCGAAAATCTATGATTTCGTCAGGAAGTGGGAGGTGGACGAAGAGGGAACTCTGTCGGACTACCGGCGCATTAATCTCACTTTGACAGGGGAAGTGGGCAATGTGAAACCGCAACTCCGTAGGGACCCAAGAAGCGCTGACTAGGGCCTGTTCAAGCAGGAACTAGAAAGACTCATAGGGGAACCCAGAACGGAAGGGCGTGTAGGGTCTCCGGCCGGCCTCGATGAGGCAGTGCTGGACCTACAAGACGCTATTGCAGGGGCCTATAGTTGCTTATGCCCAGCCAGGGTGATGCAGGAGTGCAGGAGAGTCTCATGGTGGAACAGGGAGCTTGAAAAGGCTCGCAGGGAAACCAGGAGACTCTTCAACAGGACAAAAAAGCTCAAAACGGATCAGATGTGGACTGAATTTAAAACCTCACGGAGAAGATTCAGGTCTATGATCAAGTCAGTAAGGAGGCAAGCCTGGAGAAGCTTTTGCGAGAGACTGGAGGCCCTACCTGAGGTAGCCAGAATCCGCAAGCTGATTACCCCCGGCAGGAACGTGGCGCTCCGAGGCCTAGAATCTCCAGAGGGAGAGATGGTCGACGACCACCAAGGCATACTGGACCTCCTCATTAAAACGCATTTTCCGGGATCGACCCCGGTGCAAAAAACCCCAAGCGAGGCTGATAGACCAGGCGGGCTCGTCAGGGCCGACTGGGAAACCGCCAGGCGGGTGGTGACCTACGATCGGGTAAAATGGGCAGTCGGTACCTTTGATCGCTACAAGAGTCTGGGCACGGACGGAGTCTATCCGGTTCAGGGTGGTATTCATACCCAAAATGGGGAAGGACCGCTATGACCAAGCAAAGGCCTACAGGCCCATAAGTCTAACCTCCTTCGTCCTAAAAACGCTGGAGCGGCTTGTGGACTGTTACCTTAAAGAGAGTGCATTGTGCACCAGGCCCTTGTGCTCAGCACAACACGCCTACCAAAGTGGCAAGTCTGTAGAGACTGCCCTCTATGACCTCATAGGAGGCCTGGAGAGAGCCCTGGAGACAGGCAGGTCGGCAATTGGGGTCTTTTTAGACATCGAAGGGGCGTTTGATAACACACCCTTCAAAACTATGGGTGAGGCAGTTCAGAACTTCGGAGCAGACGTCACGCTTGCACGTTGGATCATGAACTTGCTCGCCAGTAGAACGGCCATCGCCTATTTAGGAGGTACAGGGGTTCGAGCTGCAGTGGCCAGGGGCTGCCGGCAGGGAGGTGTCCTATCTCCCCTGCTGTGGACCCTGGTGGTGGACGAACTTCTTACGAACCTGAAAAAGGCGGGCTTCAGGTGTAGTCTGTCCCTCAGAATGCAGACGGCCCTCAACGTCGTTGAGAGATGGTGCCAGGTTCGAGGGCTCAGGGTTAACCCGAGCAAAACTGAACTGGTTCTGTTCACAAGAGGAAGGAGGACTGAGTTCAGGCCTCCCTCCATTTTTGGTAAACAGCTGAAATGTTCGGAAACAGTGTGCTACCTTGAAGTGACCTTAGATAGGAAGCTCCACTGGAGGGCACATGTGGACAAACAGGTCAAGAAGGCCACGGCTACCTTCTGGACCTGCAGAAGAATGTTCAGTGCTACATGGGGACTGAAGCCGAAAACAATAAAATGGCTGTACACAGCTGTTGTCATTCCCCAACTAACCTACGCCTCCAGAGTATGGTGGACCTCCGTCAGGAGGAACGCCTGCAGGAAGCAACTAAATAAAGTCTATAGAGCGGCACTGCTAGGTATAACGGGAGCCCTGAGGACGACCCCAACCCTAGCTATGGGCTGCCTACTGAGCATCCCTCCGCCGGAGCTGATGGTGGAGGTGCTAGCGAAGAGGGCGGCCATCCGCTTGAGAAGCCATAGACAGTGGACGAGCTTTCGAGCTGGGTATGCGGTGATCCTGGGCCCGGAGGACCCTACGGGACTCAGTGGCAAAAAGGTCGATCGCTGCCCCAGGAAGCTAGAATTCTTACCCGGATACGAAGTCATCTTCATGGACAGACGGACCTGGCTGGAGGAAGGCGAGGAATCGCTTACTCCCAAGGGGCCTGTCTGGTACGTGGATGGGGCGAAGTTTAAGGGGGGAGAGGCTGGAGCCGGAATCTGGTGCGGGGGACCACGGGTGGAGGAATCCTACACCCTGGGCCAGGACGCTTCCGTGTGCCAGGCAGAGGTGTACGCAATCCTGTTATGCGCTATGCATATAACCAAAAGAGATTGCACTGGGCAGCATATCTATATCTGCAGTGACAGCTATGCTGCCTTAACAGCTCTTTCGCAAGTGGCTACCGGTTCAAAACTCGTGAACCACTGCAGAAGGGTACTAAAACAAGCGGCATGCCGCAACAAACTGAAGCTGCTAAAGGTACCAAGTCACTGCGGTATACGCGGCAACATCGAAGCTGACAGGCTGGCCCGTATTGGCGCCAGCGGCGGAGGTGACAGGGGCCCAGTGGAGATAAACGCTCCCGGGGAACTTGTGAAGGCGCTGGGGGACAAGTGGCTGCACAAAAGATTCACCAGCTACTGGGCGGAGACCTCGGGGATGAGGCACACCAGAGCGTTCATCAGGAAACCCACAACTCAAGTGAGTAGGGAGCTGATCGACCTGGATAAAAGAAGGCTAGTGGCCGTTAGCACCGTCACAGGGCACTGGCTAACTCGACGCCATATGAAGATGCTGGGACGCGGAGAGGAATCCGCGTGCCGGTGGTGTGGTGAGGAAGAAGAGACGCCTCTCCACATGATAAGGGAATGCTCGGGGCCAAGAAACCCAGGCAGCGCCTGTTAGGGAACCTTGGGACCGACGCACCCATTCTCGAGACGGTCGGGACGGACAGGCTTCTGCAGTTTTGCTACGAGGCCGGGCTGTACCAACCCACCTAAGACCGCCTTTACCATAAGTTTGGACCCAGTACAATGGCCCCGTGGCTAAGTGCAGGGGAGGCGGGACAGACTGAAGGAGAAAAAAAAAAAAAAATTATTATTCATATCCAAAAATTAAGTATATTTATGTTCTACATAATTTATATTTTAAAATAATCTATAAATATATACTATTATTTATATTCTCATTATCATTAGCATAAGAAAGACAAACCATTCATTTGGTCAATTTACACATAGGGAGTATTCCTATATTTCTCGTGGAAAAATTGTATCCATGAGAGAAAGGTCTGCGTCAGATAGCATTTAGATAAGATTGACATAAAAGAAGCTAGAAATCAAATAGAAATGTGCGAAAAAGGGAATGAAGGGCGTTATCGGTATCTCGATAAGTACTCAATGTACAAATTCTATTCTGGATTTAAATGAAAGCTTACAGTTATTATTAGTAGTGTTTCGAAAATTATTTTCTAATGTTGAATAGTTATCGAGATATTTACAATTAAACATTGCATTCGTGACGTCACGAACGTAGTATTAGTAAGATTTTTAAGTACTTTCAGATTCGGTTTTTGGATTTTCTAATTCAAGAATAGTTGTAAGTTTTGTCTAGCTTTAAGGTTTTTGGTTTTAGTTATTCTGGCAATTAAAAATAGTAGTTTTGGTTCGTCTTTTAAAATGCATAGTTTTTATGTTATAATCTCTACTTATTACTGACGTAATAGGATAATTATTATTCTACCTCTAAGATTCATGAAGTATCAATTACAACCATTAATTAACTATCGATCCGACTATACGACATTTTCTCCAGTTATTTATGACTACATTGATACTTGTCATTTTATTCTCCTTATACTAAAAAATTTAGACTTTTTTTTGAAAAAACAAACGTTTTTTGCCACCCTTTTTGTTGTTGATTTGTTTTAATAATTAAAAAGTGCATATAGTAATGCTCAGAAAAAAAGTTTTTTTATAATTATATATAATTCTATATAATCATATAAAAATTATATAAAAATTCACAAAAATTATATATAAATTTATAAAAATATATAAAATTTGATCAAATATCAAACGGAAATTTCATGTTCTTTTCATATAGTTTTATTTAATTTTATACAGTTATATATGATTATGTAAAAATATGTATTTTTATATGAAATTATACTAGAAATTTCTTATTGTTCTTCAATGAGTCATGTATAATTTTATGTAATTGTATAAAACTATGTATAAGTATATAAAAATGTACGGCGTAATGTATAGAATTACGTTCCATAATGAAAAATTAATCAAATATGTTTTGAATGGTAATTTCATAATCTAAATTAGTGCATTTAGATACGCATTGCGCTGTAATATTATTGAAAGAGCAGTAATGAATTTTTAGACATTAATGAAGAACGGCAAAAATGCAAATTCTATCGTAATATTTGATTTCTGCTCCTTTACAACGATTTAGTTGTTATTAACTACTTTCCATTAATGTTACATGTGTAGTCATTTTTATTTAGTAAAATCAAAAAAATTTCCTGTTGGAAGAACTCGAATACCTTGCGTAGAACCCGTTTTCAGTTTTTTGTAATGAATTTAATTGTTATAAACACTTTACATAAACAACAAGTAGCCTATAACCTTCCCAACAACCCCCTCTACATGTCTGCAAATTTTGGTTGCAATCGAATAAGCCGTTTCGGGGATTATCGCGGACAGACAGACACCAGAATTTCATGTAGTAGTATAGTATAGAAGATTCCGATATACCATGTTCGTGGTTTTAGTATGGTAACAGCGCGCTCGGAGAGCACGCTTACGATTTCTCGTTTGTCTTTAATCAATAATAATAAAATTATATATAATCGATGTTTTCAATATCGTCTGAGAAATATTGTTGTTTGTGTAAGCGAATTGATTTATATCTAATTGTTCGTAACTTTGTCTTTTTCCTGTGAATATTCGTCCAACTGAGATATAAGAACGCAGTTCGGCAAAATATGGATATATTGTGTCTCAAAACTTAGATTAAAAATACTATAGCTGCCTATCAAGTTGAGTGTTGATCGTTAGGGAAGAAAGATAGTTTTAACTTATTTGTGAGTATCGATATTTTCGAGAAATGTCTAGCAATGTCTAGAATTCTGTAGAATGCTCGAAAATTTTACATTTGTTGACGAAAAAAGTCCATTTCTATTGATGATACATGATGAGTAACTTTTTTTCATTAATAGAAAAAATATTTCGTTCGGAGAACTCGTACATATTTCATTGACTTCGTTTTCAATTGTTTATAAAAAATGCAATTGTTATGAAGAAAAATTCTTTTTTTTTTATGTCACGTAGTCAATAACTTTGTTTTGTAAAAAAAAAAAAATTAAGCGTTGGAAGATTTCAAATATATTGCCTAAATTCTTTGTTCAATTGGTTATAACAAATTCCATTTGTTATAAACAAAAAGAGTCAGTGTTTATTCATACATCAGTGTAAGTAACTTTCTTTAAGTAAAAGAAAAAAAATCTCATCGTTAAGACTCGTATATATTGCATAGGACCCGTTTTTAATTTTATGTAACAAATACAATTGTTATAAACAAAAGAAGTATGTTTCCATACATTTTACATGGTTTGCAACTTAATTTCAGCGAAAGAGAAAATGTGTTAGAAAAATTAGATATTTTATTCGTTATCGTATGTTTCTTATATATTTAGATGATTACGGAGAATTACAAAGAATCAAGCAGAAAATGAGTGAAGCTACGAAAAAAAAAAGAGAAGTCAAAAGATATTTCATCGTATTCTAAAATACATACAAGGATAGTATCGAAGAGATCCTGTGCCCATCCAGAAACTGGACAACCAGTGAAAAAAACTAAATCTAAGAGCATGGTAAATAAAATTACAATTTAATGATTTAGTAATATAGTCAATTTTAATAACTAGTTATTGATTTTTATTACGTTTTTTATAATCTGTTTATATAAATAGGAAAAAAGGATCTACACTCAGAACGTCTTCTAGTAGCCACAAATTTGTCGAATCAACCCGTTCAACGTCTACAGAAAGTGCAAATATTAGGAAATCTAATAAATTAGTTCGTTCACCACTTAAGAACAGTACTAATATCAGAGAATCTTATAAATGAAACTGTTCAACATCCAGAAAAAGTGCGGAGATTAACGAATCTGATGAATCAACCTTTTCATCATTTACGAAAAGTGTCGGTATCAGCACATCGGACGAATCAAGTCTTTCTATATCGAGAAATGATAACAACAGTTCTTTCAAAAATTCTCAAGTTAGATCTGATACATGAACATGCTTCTTTTTTATCATGAATGAAATATATGATTTTTATCATTATTAACAAAAGATGTTTCGATTCAACGTTATCTTTTTTTCTGTATATGTTAACAGATGAACTTTATAACAATATTTTATGATAAGATGTATAAAATATATACAATCATTCGTAAATGTTATACTTCTATACAAAAATTTCCGTTAATTTCTTTATACTTAAGTTTAATCAATAGACTGAGAAAAAAATTATTTTCACATTAATTTTCGAGCAATTTATGTTTGCAATTACTCGTTTTGAAGTTTTTTTCAATTGCAGTACTGACTGAGGCTGCAAATAATGATTATCACTAATTATTCCTCTCATTATGATCAATAGATAATTTTTTTTCAAAATTGTGAATAAAATGATGTATCTCTAATTTTATTAGAAATATGAGTGCGTATCACTGAATCTGAAAAAAACGATTTATCAATCATTACTCAAGCATTCATTAATAATCATAGTTTAAAGTCTATGTAAGTGAAAAAAATTTTATTATTTCCATAATTAAATTGTTGAATTATACTTCTTTTTGCTATTATTATCGTAATACTTCAGAAATGTTTAAAGGCACAAAGTCAAAAAAACTTAGTTCATGACATAAAAATACTATTTGTAAATTTTAATTATAGGCTGACTCTTAAATTGATAAAAACTCAAATTCTTCAAATAAATTAAAAAAACATAGAACAGAACAAAATGGTACGAAAGTTGATTCAGTGAAGGATTCAAAATAAAAGGAGGTATCTTCTGAAATATCTTCAAACAATAAATATTCATCTACACCATCACAAAGTAATATTTAAAATAAGAAAAAGATCACGATGATCAGCTTAATTAACTTCATGGTCCGAAATTCAACAACGGAGATGTATGCATGAAAGGATTTTTCTAATAATTATCAACTTTTTTTTTTTTAATGACATTTCTGTTATTTAATATTCTTAAAATATATTTTATTATTTTTAGTTCGGTCAGAGCTCTTGTCTTCTTCAATTTTCAGATGATACATATCGGAAATGATATTTGATGTGTTCGAAACGTCCATAATGTTGCCGTTGGTAGCCGAAAAAAAGTAGCAAGACTCATAGCTGCGAATTCAATTGCTGGAATTTCCACTTCTGAAGCTATTCTTACTATTACTTTTTCGGGTAGAAGCGCAAGGGCTCAAGGTTTGAAGAGAATGCAAGCAGATACATAAATAATGTATCCAAAAGCTATAGAGGCTGTCACAGGTAAATAATATGTATAAATTTAACAATTAATTAATAAATAATATTTATTTAATAATTAATATTATGTATTTCAATCAATAATTAAATAAAAATAAAGTGTTATATATTTTTGCTCTTTAAAAGCGTCATTATATAAACCATATGCTTAACCTTAGAGACTTTAAGTTCTTCTTTTTAGTCCTGGCCTTTCGACCAATAGACAGGGATGAGGGGATCTTCGAAAAAGAAAGTGAAAATGTGTGATTTATATAAAAACAATCACGAAATTTATTGAATGTGTTGAGAAAATCTCAACTTTTGAATTAACCTAACCGTTTAGGGATAGGGATGATTGTGCCGGAACAGAGCAAACGGAAGGCAGGTTTTATCAAAAATATATAATCTTTATTTTCAGCACTAACAGGTACACAGTATACACTGTACAACTTTTTGTCACTGAATACAAGAAATGGATGTCTTTAGAAATCACTGAATGTCAATTGTAATTACTGAATTTTAATTGAATGTCTAAAAAACACTTAACTTGGTGTGTTCAGTATTATTAACCTCCCACACGAGCTCAGCACGCTTCTCAAGTTGAGCAAGAATATGATTGTACACGTGGCGTTAGCCTATCAATGCAATGCAAAATGAATCTAATGTAATTTCGTGAATTTGCTATGAAATGTCTTGAAATGTTAGTTGATTTTGATTGTAGAATGAAAATTGAATATTTCTGGTGATTCAGAATAGCACTAGCACTAATGATTGACTCTAAACTTCAAGATTGTCCGAAAAGATTAAAATGGCATGTACACGTGAATAAGAACAGAAAAAGAATGGCTACAGGAACTTCGTTAGTCAAAAGGGACACTGAAAATTAGTCAAATGAATGACTAGATTAAGAAATATTGATTATTTGGTCGATTGGTTATTGACCCAGTCCCAAGATGGCCGCCGAAGTTCCTGTCAACTGGCAAATTCAAACTGAGAATTAATTAATTCTCAACAGAATGAAAATCATTAAAAAATTATAACAGCAATTGAAACGTAACAAACAGATGATTTCTTTTACTCTGGTCGAGATGAATAACAATCAATTGGTCATTAGTCAATGCTCCAGTCAGCGCAATATTTACTTTTATTCGCGAATTGATTCAAATATCAATTGAAAAATAATTTGACAATTAAAATACTTCATACCAAAAATTTCCAAACATTGAAATATTATCAATACGATATTCAAGACAAAAGAAGACTTACGATTTTAAGAGATGACTGATGCATCAAACTTTACGTATTTATTTAGTTGAATGTGACATAATTAGAAGTCCCTTGCTTCAAGCGCCCACAAGTCCTTTCGCATGGTCTTTCCCTTTGTGAAAAGCTAACGCTCTTCTTGCGTCACGTACTCTTTTTTTAAAATTTTATTGCTTTTCGCGATGTGGGTTTTCCAAAAGCAATAAGATATCTAAGAGATGATTTCCTCAACTATTTTTTGAAATCTTTTCTATTTCAACGAAATCCTCAGAAAACTTAAAGAAAAATAACTTAAGTAATAATCGTTAACCTCAATCCTTAAGTTTTATTGCTATTCATTTTTAGCTTTTGTTAAAATATGTTTTAAATAGTTATGTGAAATAATTGAAATACATTCAGACATCACAAAAGTAATTCAGGAATTATTGAATTTTTATAAAATTCATCATTTAATTTTTTTTACAGTTTAGTCTCTCGCGAAAGCGAATGAAGAAGACACTAAGAATAAGCGTGATGAAATTTTTTGAAGGACGCCCACAAAACTTGTAGAGCTGAAAAACCAAATTAAACGCAATAAAAATATGAATAATTAGAACAACAAAGAACCGAAAAAAAGGAGAACGAAGAAGAATGAGTAACTTGATGATTTTATAATAAAAGTAGACTTACTTTTTCTTTCGAAAAATTTCAAAAACATTTTTTTTAAGTTTCTAAGTAGAGAGATATCTTTTGAGTTCTTTTCTGAGTTTTTAAAATAGTTAAAAATCGACAATAATAAATCGAACAAAAATTTTTTTTGCGTATGCTAAACTTTATTAGTAATTATAAAAAAAGCGTTTATGTGCATCTGTGTAATAGAGAATTGGCCTTGTTTTTTTACATAACAATTTATGGATAAAATTAATAGATTTCATAAACTCTTTGGAAAAAACAATTGTTGATTATAAAAAATATACAGCACATGTCAGCAAATTATGTTCAAATAGAAAAAAACTATTTATACCAATAATCCAACGAAACAAAAGAGACAAAAAATCTAATATTAATCGACAGAAACTATAAAAAACAGAAAATCTGAAAGCTAATTTTGATTTATCAAGGAATAGACATAAAAAACGTTATAATTCAAAATCAAATTTGTCAACACCTGATCACTCACGATCTTCTTCAAATTCATCGATGAGAAGTCAAGTATCAATGCCACCCAATTTGGATGAGAATACTATATTATATAAGATGCATCTATTTCTGCAAATAACAGACAAAAGTCCCATACTGGCCTTTTGTCCTAGGATGACAGCAGTAGCTCTGACGTTCAAATAAGGTCAAGTTCATCATCAAAAAATCCATCATCAGTATAACAATCTCCTTCAACGAAAAAATATAAAAAATCATCCATTTTGATTCAAAAAAAAAAATGCTTCAACTTCTGAACATAATAATAGTCGCTCTAAAAAAAGAATTAAGTTGAAATTACCAAACAAAGAAAATAATTATCCAGACAACAGTCAATCACGTATAACTCAATTAAACTATGAAGCTGCTGAAAATTATCAACGTCATAACTATAGCTTCGATCGGAATTCAGACCCATATTACGCTGGAACGGGCGTCAATAATTCTTTGGTAAGTTTTTCAGCTACTAACGATTACCAAACTGTCAGTGGTTCTACTTATTATCCCCATGAACAGCCTAATTTTTTTAATCTATAATTCATGAATAACAATTATTATAAAAATTATTATGATTTAGTTCTATCATTTTTTACATTTATTTTTCTTTATGTGTACTTATTGTAAACGTTCTAACATTAAAAATTAAAATAAAGTCAATAATTATAAAAAATAATATTTTTCTTGTAATAAAAATTACTCGAAAACCCAATAAAATTAGATTGAAACTAGGATAAGTATAAAATAAAAGAAGGATGAAGTTAGGGCAAAACAAAAATAAAATTAGGATGAAGATAGGATAAAATTAGTATGAATTTAGAATAAAATCGAAGAAATTTCGTCCAACGGAAACGCTAATTTGTTGCGTATTCCGACTTTAATTAGGATTTGTTCATCTTAAGTTCAATCTTAAGAAAGGATAGTCTTAAGATAAGAATAGGATGAAAAAAGGTGTTATATTTTGAGTCAGGATCTTATCTTTTCCCGCGAATTTTTTTAAAGATTCGTTGTAAGTATATTATCGTTTTTAATTTTGTGTTAAATTATTAACATTACCATCAAAACGATCTTTTGAACAATAAGCTGAAAATCATCTCTTGCACACTGTATTATGAATTTAGTGGGCATACAATAGATAAAGAAATTCATGTCTGATACAAGCGTGATTTTTCCAAATTATCTTATGACAGTTATGCTTAAAATAAAATAAAATGATGATATTGTCGAATCAAATGCAATACTTTTTATTAATTTATATATTGTATTATTAGTTGTATTGTTTTATTAGTTTATATTTTTAGTATATATTGTAACGTTATTTTTCTGTCCCTAAAGAGTATACTCCATAACGCACCTTCCTTCAGGTGGGCATCCTGATTAGAACCATCCCTGAGAGACTACAACTTCTTTACCTAGGGTGCCAAGTTATTTTTATTCACCAAAATAACTAAACTGGTGTAACTTAAACTAATACTAACTTAAATCTAAGCTCAATATCTCAAAACTTACTAACTGACTCAATATCTACAGAATATTCTCAAAATCTCAATACTTAAAACTAAACCTCAGACTAACTTAACTAAGAGGGTTCTACAAAATCAGGATCCTCCTGAACAGGGCATGTCCTAGCCCTCAATTGTGTAGGTTGTGGAGAGGGGTCGTGTCCGACCAACAAAAAGACAATTAAATAAAAAAAAATAAACCCAAATTAAATAACTAACCAACAGAATGAGTTGAAGGTCCCCAAACTACAAGAAATAAATTGACAGGTTCACATATTTTTAATTCTCGAATTTATTTTAATAATTTTTCTCAATCAACTTTCTTAACAATTACTAGACAAACTTCAAATTAAACCAAATAAGACTATAACGTATAAAGTATAGTATAATTCTGGGGCTTAAATAAATCGCATAACTAACTAAACTTGAAAACTTAATATCATAATTTTTAACAATAAACAAATCTTCAAATCAACTTAACTAAACTTAATCCTAATCTTTTTTAATCAAATCCACAAGTAAACTTAAAATAACAAGCACGAGAGCAAACCAAGCCTCACGGATTTACTTTTATACTATAAAATATTTTCAACTAACTACAAATTTACCTTTTAACCCATTTTAAAATTCAATTCTCAATAACTTACATCTTCTGCAGAGAGCTTTTGATAGTCTAGCTTTTGTCAAACCTAGTCCTGGTTGTCCTGGACTTCCTTTTACTTCCATTGAAGATCCTCTCTGGTCTTCATTCTTCTTTCTAGAACCTTCTTAGCTCTTCCCTTTCACCATGGTGGTCACACTCGACTGTCCATGAGCACAGCTCGCAATCGACTCCTCAAAAAACATTTTTCCTCAAATTTTTATTCTCCAATTTCTTCATTTTCTTCTCTCTCTACTCAAAACGTTTTCAATTTGTCGAATCACATTTTCTATTGGTGGTTTTCTATGTTCACGTGACTTCTCCCAGATTTTCATATGGAGGGGTCACTTAAAACTAATGTGCACCGAAACTTAATTTATATTTTTATGTAATATTTTCTTCATAAATCATTACCGAAACATACTAAATTGGCTCTTATTAGCCTTAAAAATCTTAATAAAATATTGCTAGAGCTAACAATGAGACGTTATAAAAAAAATAACGTTACAATATATATATATATATATCTTCCAAACTCAGTAAAGATGTGTAAACATATTTATTATTCATTCAATTAACAATATTTTGTATTTAATACATCACCACATACAATGTTTCTTACTACTTTACATAAGTATGTCATGTAACGCAGTACATTTTTTCATATCAACCTAAATATATCAACATCTTATTTATTGATTTACTGAGTCAAATAACCTACTAGAACAATGTTGATAAGTACTTCCATGAGTTTCAGATAACGTAGTGTATCTGTGATCAAAAATGATCTTAAAACATCGTTTAGATACTGCAGCTAATCACTAAGGATTTTTAGCATCCCAGCGAGAAGTTATTGTAACGAGTCCTATTTTGCGAATCCCGACTTTTGAAAAATCTCTACGTTTTTAGGTCTGTGGAGTCTAATACAACAGTTTTTGAGTAGACATCAGTGTGTACATGTACGTATGTGCGTTCAGAATTATTTTTTATCTTGACTTTTTGGAAAACAAAAAATATTGACGTGGGACTAATTGCATTCAATGCATAATTACGCAACTTAAAACTGATTAAGATTTCAGTAGAATCGGAGCAGCATTTTCTGTGCCGAATCAAAAAACTAAAAAAAATCGTGCAATCATTTTTGTGATTCAGACAAAATTTTTGAGCCTGATCTCCTAATGATAATTATAAGTAATACAATTATACTAGTTATGATAATAATAATAAGTAATTTTGAAAGCAAAATCAGTCTTCCCAACCTTTTTACTAGGAAGTTAGGCATATGGACTTTCCGGGTAGCACATAGACCGCTGAAAAGCACCGACATTGTTTTGATATAGTTATATCCATTAAGTTGCATGACTGAAGTTTATAGAGATGTTTATTATTGTTTTTTGAAAATTGTAGAAATCTGAACTATTTCTAGTTTTTTTACAAGTTTTCCCTTCCTACTTATCTTCTAAGTTATGAATTTTACATTTTCATTTTTAAAGTTTTTCTAAATTAATACTAATACCAATATTAAAAAGTTTTTTTTTGAACAATTTCATAAAATACTAATAATCATTTTTGTATATGTTTCCCTTAGTCTAGCATTTTACACCTCGTTAAGATGTTCTTATCTTATCTCTTTCTTTTTATAATATATATATCACGTAAGCCTTTTTTCAAATATAATTATGGCTTACTATCATTAAAATAAGGAACAATAATAAAAGAATATTTTGAATTTCATATTTTTCAATGAATAATAAACATTGCCATTAGTTTCAATCGAAATAGTCATCTCTTCTATTCATTACTTTTCACATTTCTTACAAGAGTATCATACATTATTTTTTATTATCATGCCAATGTTCTCAAATATTGTACTGAGTACGTATCACGTGTATGTAAAAAAGAATCAGTGTCAAGTTATTTTGCTATATATAGTGTACATAATATAACACTCGAATGTTGTTACATGGATATTATTAAACGTTAAGAACTTTTTAAAGTGCTAAAATTGAACAGTTTCGTGTGATAAATTTTTTTTCAAAATACGATAGTTATGTCAAATTACTTATAAACAATTACGCATGGAATAATTCATTTTATATTATTGTTATTATTATGCTATATTGAGCTATTTTTATAATTCTCTTGTTACGATAAATAATGAATCGTAATTTAGCAGAAGTATTATGGCTTAGAAGTTCAAAATTTGATATTAAATGCAACGGTTATAGAATATGGTAAACATCGTTAGTTTGAAACGAGCTCAATATAACTTTTACACATAATGTTTGTTTAATTACGTGTAATCTTGAACTTATTATATTTTTCAATATGTTATAAATAATTATTTAAGTAGAAAATATTCTTTTTAATTGATGTATATTATTAAAAATGATTTTTATTTAAAAACAAAATCTGAAAATACTAAAATGGACATTCATTATAAAATGAGTATTAAGATAGTCAATTGAAAAAAGGCCGCTAATAAAATGTAAACATGTGGCATTGGGATTTATTTCATTTTTACATTAATTATTTATTATTTAACGATAATATTCTCATTCCATTGATGCATGTCATTCCAAGATTTCAAATTCATTGAAGATCGTTTTTTAATTCATTTACAAAATAGATTTATTATCGAATGAAAACAAAAGATTTTCATAAAAAGTTTCAGTTTACTAGAGTATTTATCTGTAGTATATGCTATTTCTTAATTACACGTTTGTTCATTTATTTTGTTTATAAGGTTTCTTCAGAAGTTTTATGATTTCTCCTTTTTAACAATGTTTATTCATTTTAGAACAGTAGTAGAATTGTGAAATAGTTACATTCTAAGTTGCTATTAATATACCAAAATATCAAGAAGATAATATTTGTATTGATATGTATTTTATTGATAAAAATATATAATCAAAATTTATTGGAAAATTGAATGCTTAATCTTAAACAAGTAAATTATCTATAGTTATTCTGGAATGCAATGAGGTGCAATGACAATTTTAACTTCTATTTCTTTGATTCGATAAAGTTCATTCGACAAGACTGAGAATCGTTTTATTACTGGAAATACTTGTAAAAACTTTAGATGTTATCACAGCATTCGCAGACAACAATTGTAATGTTTTTTGTTAAAAACAAATGTATAAATGTAGTTTAGTTATTGATCCATAAATAAACATTTGTAGTAAAATTTAAAAGATTCTTTAGTACAATCTTACAGAACCTTTTTTTCTTGTAGAAAGAGTTAACGATTTACCACAAAAGGAGATTGATAATTTACCAAAGTTCAATTCAAAGTATTTTAAATAATTTTTACTATATCTTCAGTAAACTCACTATGTTGATTACAATTTTTTATAGAGACTCGTTTATAACCCGATTCGTTTCTTTAGATATATAACATCAAATTACATTAACAATTCTCTTGATGTGTCGAAAATTCTGCATCATAGCTTAAAACCATTAAACAGTTCTCGATATATAGAGAAATTTGATATTTTTAAATGTTTCATCTTATTTTTAGACTATTTGTAATTTTTTTCGTAACGATTTGAAATATGAATCGGCACTCATTTGTACTCAAATATCCCATAAAGA
The DNA here is from genome assembly GCF_013357705.1 of Chelonus insularis. Lineage (NCBI taxonomy): Eukaryota > Metazoa > Arthropoda > Insecta > Hymenoptera > Braconidae > Chelonus > Chelonus insularis. The sequence continues at coordinate 370,895 of NW_023276779.1, forward strand.
ATGCAACCAACGAAAATTCTTTCTCCACTATCATGAGAAAAAATTCTTTAACTACGAAGCTTTGATAATTATTTTTTACCAACGATGCTTTATTTTCAAGTTTATAAATTTTATGTCTTATTCACTTTTATAATTATACTGTAAAAATTTGTTAAGAATACCATGAATAAACATTTTTTTCTCAAGAATTCGATTAATACAGATTTTATAATGATGTAATCTTACAATTAGATTAAACGAAATAACAAATTGATAAATACATTGTATTAAATAACTGGCAGTTCAGTCATAGTTTTCTGACTCTTGTTGAACAAGTTTAAAGCGACGTGGACTTTTAACAGCTATAGATCCATGGCCTTCGCAAATTAAGCGACCTTTAGTTTGCAGGTACTTTCTGATATATCTAGCAACGAGAACTTGAGGTCGTTTTTGCCATTCCTCTAAGACTTCTTTAGGTGCCATAAGCTGCAGAAATGTGAAAATGGAATAATAAATTATGTATTTTTGTAATTGAGCCAAATTATAATTATCAAAATATCTATGGAAAAAATAATTCGAGGTTTATTATTCGGTTAATCAAGTAAATTCATTCTAGGAAACGTTACTAGAATTCTAGTAAAATTTCATCTGCAGTCTAAATCACTTTCTCATACTAGATGATAAATAGCATAAGAAAAATAAAAAAAGTCAGTCTCATAATTTCTATTTTATGCTTTCATCACGTTTTCCTCTTGTATAACAACAATTGATACGCGAATAGTAGTAATGATAATAATATAAATAATAACAACAATGTCGTACTGAACACTTGTTGTATATCTATTGACAAGACTTTTTTCGAAAAATTTACTTAACGATTCGATTATAAATATGAGTGAAGGGATTTCTAGTAAAGCTACAAGAATTATAGAAATATTACCAAAGCAGTTAGTTTTTTTTTGTTGAGTTATAAAATTGATATTGAATTTGAACAACCGGCAAAAATGATGTCTGAGTCTTAATTTAGTGAGTATTTTATTATAAATATACTTCTTGAAGGATTGGTCGATGTTAATATTTGAAACTAACTTTTTTATTATCAAATGTTATGTAAAAATTGTTTTTAAATACCTGATCACTTTTCAATCGATCCAATAATGTAACACACACAATTGCAGATCTGATTCCTGCATGATGTGTAAGTGCTGCGAATGCTAATGCTTCCATTTCTATATTTATCACTCCAGCTTTTTGTAGTTTTTGAAGATATTCCATTTTATCGGCTTCCGTATATTCACAAAAAGCACCATCAAGACGACCTTGACCTTCGTAAAAATCATTTGTACACATTGTTTTCCCAACTACTGTTTCATATGGATCATCTTCGTGAGCCATAGCTTTCAACTCCCGTGTTAATTGTTTATCTATTTTTGCTGGCCTTCGGAGCATTTTACCCAGTACTGGCTAGTATGGACAGAAGATAATATATTACAATAAAATTAAATAAAATTTTTTAACAAATCGATAATTGTCAGAAGATAATCTTTACATTCAAAGAGTCAATAATCAAAAATTTGACATATTGCTAACGCTGAAATTTTTTTAACACTTTGATTAAGTTCAAGTTTCACGTACACTCAGAAAAAAAAAATTATACTTAAAATCCCAATCCAATAATAATTCGATTTACAATCATGTGTCAATTTCAAAATAAGATTAGTAATTGCAACTATGTATTTCGCCTAAGGCATGCAAATTATCAAGCTCGAAGATCAGTTTCAATACGATATAGAGAGAAAGTGGCATGACTGAAACAGGAGTTGTCACACATGCCCGTACAATTGTCCGGGGGGAGATCTATGTGTGGCGTCAGGGGTACTGCTTGTACGTAATTGGTGATCTTAATGTGCGATACATCCTTCGTACTGAAGAAGTCTTAACTTATAATAATAGTAGAATTTCTATGGACGACAATACGTCGGCTAGAGCGTCGATGCTGTTGATGAACTTCAGGTAACAAATGCTAAAAATTTCGCAGACAGAGTAAGACACGTTGGATAAAGTCGCGAAACACACGAATTTCGATCCGTCTCAATGATTTGATGACTTCCGTATTGACAGGGCATGCAATCTTTCGTGCACATCGAGCATAAAATACCGTAGAATCTGATTCAATTTGCCCTAATTGCGGGAGTGGAGAAGACGATACAGTGAATTTTTCCTTTTGCATTTTCCCACATATAACAATAAACGTAAAGACCTCATTTCAGCCATTTATTCGGGAACGAATATCGATCTCTGCCAAGCGTGGCCCAAGATAACTTTAAAGTTTTTCCAAACCAGGGACACATGTAAGGCACTCGAACAATTTATGAAATCGTGCGTGGAAGAGAAATTTTGCAAGGATGTTAGGCACATTCGGGAGTGAAGAAGAAAAAAGAGGAACGCAAAAACGACGACAACTACAAAAAATAGGCCAGTTTCTCTACCTTGTCGAAGTAGCAGACTGCTATAACCGATAGCAGTCAATACACCCCGATAGCTCGTGAACAATAGTGATCTACGTCTGGATATTTCCAGAGAACCCGAGCACAGGCTGCAGGACTGCAACCGTCGCAGAACACTTGTAGTCTGTGGATCATTCTCTTTTAATGTCAACTTTCAATTTATCACCAAATTTTATTACCACTAATTTGGATTTTCTTACAACTGTTGATAATATTATGGTGCATTCCCTCACACCATAAATAGTTATGACCGCTGACCAAAGCGGATAAAACTGGTACTACAGAAGACCACATTTCAAGCCTACATGAGAAGCTGTAAAGTCGAAAAACGACATGTTGAACCAGGTCTTTCAATTGAAGTTGGACTCGTAGTGGTATGTTCAGACCACAGGCTAGCTGCGTGTATTCTCGAGGAAAATCTATTCCAGGAATGCCTCAATACCTATCAGGCCTTTATTGGGAATTAAATAGGTAAGCGTAAATCAGGCATTCCCAACCTATGGCTGATAAATTTATTTTTCAGATGAATTAAGATTTTTCTAATTTCGCATTACTCAATAACTTTCTCATTACAAACTTACAACTTTTACTGAAAAATGTTTTAGTTAATCATTTATTAAACAATGTTTATCTGGTCTTTATGATGCCTTATGACAAAATTTCCTTCTGAATTAGGCACTTATTATATTGGCCTTATTAAGATGTTTGAAGAGCGAATAAAAAAGTTGTAAGGATAGCTTTAAAATAAATTTTTTACAATATTGTACAATATAGGATAAGGACCACAGATGTTTTTAAAGAAAGTATTACTGGATCATCCGGAAAGTTCGTGCTGCATCTGAAACTGCTTAGATATTGAACGGTGCTCAAAACATGAAAGAATGAATCATTTTATAAACGTGGAATTAATAAGTTTGAAGAAAGATGGAAGCAAGTAATTGAACAGAATGGTCAATATCTAGTAGATTAATATCAGTCAAATTTGTAATATTCTGGTAGTTTTATTTACAAAAAAACGGTACGAACTTTCCAGATAACCCGACAAAATGACAGATCGCATACAAGATCTTAAAAGGACTTCGAATCTGTGCAAATCTCAGTCCTAAATCACATAAACAAACCACTTGCGCGTTGCTATCAACAAATTCTGACGTTCGTTAATCCATCATAAATACATTTACATGGGCACATATGTATATTTTATACTTCCTCCGTTATTTTAAGAATTGCCTTCTGGCGATTTTTAACAGCTTGGTAAAGATATTGGATTAGGCTGAAATAAATAAGCAAAATCTAAAATTAAACTCATCATTCGAAATTTCAATCAGTCTAATTTCCAATATTGCCATTCCTCAACTCTGTCTGCTTGAAAATAAATCGAACAAATTATTTTAAAGACAAAAATAATTTACTGAAGTTTAGAGCAATTCCCTTACTTTTTAGAAAATTTGTATCAATTCTATAGACTTCATCTAAAATTGTTTTTAACCTGATCTCATTTTTTCCATTAAACTTGTTTAAAAAATCCAACAATTCTTCTTCGAATGACTTTCCACTCCTCAAAGCCAACATCTGAACCCATTAAGAAAATTTTAATCTTTGAACAGCTTCAAATTTTCAGAATCAGAATTATTATTATCATTACAAATTTTAGAGCTATCATCTCTACCTTCATCACCGATCGTCCAGTCATATTAGGTTTTATGTTAAAAAATATTGAAATAGCTGAAATTTTGGTAGTATATTTTCAGGAGATGTAGAATTAATTTCACCTAAAAAAGTGAGCTCCGACTCCAGGCAAGAGTTGAAATCACTCTCTAACACATTTTTATGAATTTTTTATGTTTGTTTTCATTTCTTTTGACAAATCTGAAAAAATGTTTTTTACAAAAGTTGTTGTAGTGTAGTGAGAGAGACAGAGCGACATGTCAGCGCTTGTCACAATTATTCCGAGTATTTCATCACAATAAACGTGCCTGAATAGAACACAAACGTGAACAAAAACCATAAGATAGATAAGGAGAGTTATGTTCACGTATGAGAAATATAAGAAAGAATAGCTGATGTCACAAGGTCAGCAATTTCAAGACAAAAATAAATTAAGTGATCGTCAGAATTGCATAAAAATATTACCGTATGTGACATAAAATGAATCGCAAAATGAAATTAAAATTATTATTATGATTATTGACATTTTAATTATTGTTATTATTAATATTATTATTGGTAAAAAAAGAGCTCATCTCTCCCACAAAAATTCTTGAGAGTTTTATTGATCAAAGATGCTTTCAAATAAACAATTTTAGAATCCGACACTACTTATTTTCGACTGAAACTCCTGATACCTTAAGTAATGTTATTATGCTGGAGAATCCTACATCATTTTCAATGTAATACAATTATAAAGAAGAGTGTGAAAATATAATTATATTTCAACATTACTCTGAATGAAATGAAGCATTGAAATTATATTGAAAACTTTAAGACAATTTAATAAAGTTACATGAAAAACAGTGTAAAAACTATTATCTGCATCAATTGGAAGTGATAATAATTTTGAAAAATCAGTAATAATTCCATTTGTTAGGAGTAAAACTCATATATTGTTAATATTTGCATAACTTGAAAAAACTACCTCTATCTACACACATTTATATTACTTTTGGAGAACAGACGTCATAACGTATGTCTACAGCTACAACTCTGGTATTTACAACGTGAGCTACAACTTTCGTTGGTCCCGTTAGTAGAACACTTTGGAAACAAGTGTGTCTATCCAAGAAAAATCTAGCTCTATCCATACTGTTTAAATCCGTCCACTTGTCCATCCCTCACTGATAGTGGCATCAAAATTATTATAAACATCTCTCTTCTTCTATTGCTTGTAAATTACAACTATTCTCTCTTTCTATTCTATTGTTTTCATCATAAACCCACTTGGGGGGGGGGTAATTTTTATTGTTCAGTTCAGTTTATCAACCCGCTAGAAAGAATACTTTTTCCTATTAATCATAAAATTTCGATAACATCGTGCAAGAGTTCACGAAGAACTGTTGGCAACTCGAACTTGATTAGAGATTCTGTTATTTCTCTTTAAATTGAGAATATTGGCAATACAAAATTAATTTCCCAAGCAGAGTTAAAAAGAGTGACTTTTGTAATTATCTTTTGAGATTGAATTACAATCATGAATTCCAAATTTCACATGGAATTATATGGTCACATTGATTTCTCAAATTCTGAACCCTATTTGTATTTGTTTTGTTTTTCATGCAGAGTAATTGACTGTTATTATAGTAGAATTTTTCTTTACTACTTCTTTTAGTGCTATTTTATTAACAACTATCAAGTATTATTACAGTAAATTTTCCATAAAATATTTACAAAAGTTATCCTTTGTGTTGGCAGTACATTTTATTTCATACAGAAATACAGCAGTTAATAATTAAATTAACTACTACAATAGAACCCCGCTAATATAGTTTTTTGTTTCCTATTCCTCAGTGCCCAAAATCTCTTTAACTTAAAATACAAAATCTTGCAACTTAAACGAGTAATTTCAATTTATTCAATTAGGTATTAGAACTTAGTGTGGTATAGTTGTGTTTTGACGACCCCTATAACTTAAAGCATTTATCAGCCCTTTATTTCCAACAAAGGTAGAAGCAAAAGCTTCTGTTAAAAAATTTAGAATCAGTAGAAGGATGAGAAATAGAATATAATCAATAAGATAATAGTTTTCAATTATAAATAGAAATAATTGTTCACCTATAATATTAGTGTAAACCAGTTAAGTGTAACTAAGTTTAAGTGAATTAATAAATTTGTGATCTCTTAAAATAAAATCTGTGTTTACAAATTAATTAAAATCCTGAAAACTATCCACGGCATAACAAGCAATAGGTCTGATTTTGTGAATCCTGAATTTTGACACATCTCTGCGTTTCAATGGTAAACTAGCTAATCCTTGTTTTTCTTTCTACTGGGATGTTAGTCGTGTGGACTTTTCGAGTCTCATCTAGACCAGTGGAGAGCACTGATGTTTATTTAAATTTTTGAATAGATTAAAAATTTATTGTAATAGTTCATAAATTAACTTTACCACTTCAAAGTACGATTTCAGCATTCCATCAACAACTTCTTCTGTTATAACTACTGTCCCGCCTTCTATGCCGATTCCTCCACACGTTCCAATTCGAATAAATAATGGATCTTTTACCCTTGCGTGGTACATTAGTTTTATCACTTCATGAAGGAGTATTCCTAATGATGATACTCCCATTCCATGCTTCAAGAAAATAAATGTTTCAGAATTAATATCAATTTTGAATTCACGAAAAATAATAAATATCTAGAATAATTAATAGCGTGCAAAGAAACTTACACTAATTGATAGAACAGGACCAACTTTATACATAGAATAGCGATATGAATATTGTGTGATATTTGACAAAGTCGTTCCTGTTGGAAGCTTGTGACCTATTTCTTCCATTATAAAATAAGCAAAATTTTCCATTCTTTTCGGTGTTCCTCCCATGCATATGAACTGTAAGAAAATGAAATTATGGATTGACATACTTTTGAGTAAAATGGCAAAGAGTTTAATTTCGGAAAATTTTTAAGCAAAAAAAATTATTCTCATAATTAAGTTGAAACATGAATGTTTGTAAATTTTATTAAAAAAATGAATCCTAATCATATAAAACTCTGACAACATGAATTATCTTTAATATTGTATGTGATGCGAAGTATTTTGTCCATCACATTCTATGTTTTTTATTACTGAAACAAATAATAACGTTAATAATCTGTATTTTTGGCGAAAGAAAGTTTTTTGGGGCTCTGTGAAGTGATCTATTTCAATTCTCGTTTAGTTTCCCTTCATTTTATGACAATGATGTTTAGGAAATAAAAGTTTTTTAAATTTTCATTCTTTAAAAAAGAAATTTCCGTAGACACGGTACATAAATATTAAAGTTATTGAAAAATTCTCATATATATTAATCATCGCTGGTATATTTGGTTTTGTTAATAACTTTTCAACATCACAGTAGGGTATAATCTTAATTTTTTTTCAAGTTTTTAATCAATTTGCTTTTTTTTTTAGTGACTAGGGAACAGAACCATATTCCGTGATTTAAATCTTCTTTATGATAGCCGCATTTACATTCTGGGGAGCTAAGAAAGTTTACACGGTCAAGGAAGCTAACCAGGTTACAGTGATTAGCTTTACACCTGTTAGCTGTGACTATCACCTGTCGCGTTAATCGTTTCTCGGCAAACTATGACCGTACTTTATTTTGATTTATTGATTGGAAGTATTGCTTGCCTGTGTTGTTGGTATTTATCGATTAAAAGTTGTAGTTTGCGGTGTCAATGTAATTTTTTTTCTTCAACATGATTTTAAAGTCAGTAAAAGAAACAGTAATGGACTTGTCCGGTGAACCCTTGGTCCTGTGTTTGGCCAAGGTGTCTGCTTCCTCGTTTCCTACAATGCCAATATGTGAGGGTGTTGAGAAAATGTCAACTTTGAATGACCTAACCGATTAAGGATGCTTTCTGGCTTCGCGTTATTTTATTGAAGTGTATTAATTTAGTTTCAGAGGGACATAGTACCAGCCCTAATTTCTGCAGGTTTACCTTTAAAGTTTTAATAGCTTTTTCTACTGCATTCTTAGAATTATTTATTGATTTACTTTAATTATACACAGCAATATCGTCAGCAAATTCAGCAGTATTGACATTTCTTGGTAGGTTTTTACCTATTTTGACTGTACAAATTATGGACAGCAGGGGACTAAACACCCCTCCCCCGTTGGGGAACACCTATGTGCAAAAGCATTGTTTGCTGCTCGAGAGCCTCAGTACTAATTATTCTTGCCTGTGTTATGTGTTCAATAAAATCTATTATTTGTTTAGAGCATCCAAGTTCGATCAGTCTATCGAGGAGTACATCAGTTTTCAGATTATCGAAACTACTTTCACATCTAGGAAAGCGGTTGGGGTATCTCTTTCATCTACAAAACCTTCTTCAACAAAAAGGGAAAAATTAATAAGATTATCTATAAAGAATTGCCCTTGGCGAAATCCGGTTTGACTCTGGGAAATAACTTGAAAGTGTTCAACCCTCTACTGAAGCCTGGTTCTAACTAGTGTCTCGAAAATTTTACAAAAGCATGATGATAGCGTAATTTGTCTAAAATTTGTTTTGTTTTTCTTTGTCAATAAAGTGAATAAATATTCTTTTCCAGTCAGATGGATACTGCCCGCTTTTAGATGCATGTTACAGATGTATAATAATATTAATTTATATTTGGTTGGCAATTTTTTGATTGCTTCATAGCTAATTTTATCTAGTTTTGGAAATGAATTGGAGTTACGAGAGTTTAAGGCAATGCTAAATTCCCTGAAATCAAAAATTGCAACAAAGAATTCGCAGTTTGGAGCAGGTGGGCTGTAATCAGGATCTGTAGGAACCTAAGGTGGACATAGTTTGTTAAGAGCTATGCTTATTTTTACGTTAGTTTGCAAATTTTCTTTTTTATTAGTTAGGTAAGTTTTGACTTATTTATTCTTAGGAGTCTCAGCTATGTTCCAGGTGTATTTAATATCGTTTCTAAAATTATGTTAGTTGCGAATTCTTTGAAACATTCTTTTTTTTCTTCAAGAGCTTTCCTGTCCACGCCGATATTTTTTTATATATAATTAGAGCTGCTACTTCTTCAGTTATTTTCCATTTCTCATACGCTTTTTAAAAATCTTTTTTGCCTGATGACATTCTGTATACCATCATTCAACAGGATTTCTATGAATTTTAGTATTTATTACTTATTTTCTAGGAGTATTGGCTTTAATTGCGTTGGTAACTATGCTGGTAAACCGACATTGTGCCCTGAGTAGTAGCGTGCCAGACTCGCGCACTATGGGTAATAGGTTCGATTTCCGGTCGAGACGAGACCCATCTGTAATATAGAACTTCTCTGACCAAGATGAGCAGAAGGCCTCTTAGAAGGCAGTCACAAGTGTAAGCAATCGTGTTGATGACTAAATAGTACAAAAAGTTTTATTGCCGCTATGATGCCCTTGGGGAATCAGGCGACACCCCATTGTATATCCAGCTTTACCTGAGCAAGAGGCATAGGTGGAATCAAAAATTCCTCACACTCTCTCTTGTTGTCTTAAGCTGATGCTGAGGAAACTAGGAACCTCTAAGGTAACCGGCGTAATCTCCAAAAGCAAGAGCGATTTCTTGTGGAATTGGGACGACCTCTAAGGTTGACACTGGGCCAATAGATCTTGCCTAGCTGATGCTGAGGAAACCGGAGGGGGGGGGGCACAGGGCTGGTGAAATCTTCGGAGGTTGAAAGATAACGTTCAATTCGAACCACCGTGGGAATTAACAGGGATTGTTTCGGAGCTGATAAGGAGAACTGAGGCAACTTGGGAACTTGGAAGCCTGCAAGCCTAAGATATAAGACCATCCTTACTGTGTAAAATAGACTCTGCTCAATAGCCCTAACAGGGTGAGCGCAGGTAAAGGCGGAATATTCTGACTCCTTCTTCCAAAAAAAAAAAAAACTATGCTAACAAATATATTATATTTTTCTTCTCCACTAGCTTTTAAACGTTACATATTGATCTTCTACGTATTTATCTACCTTACACCAATCAGTACGGACCCAGCTTATTTTCAAAGATTTTTTGTGGCAATAGTTTTCACCCCTCTAAATGTTTATTTCTATAAAGTAAAGTAAAGATGATTAAATCAAGATTTGTAGTTTGTTTCGATGAAAGTCTCTCCACCTCAATGTGTCTGTGTTATGAATAAGTAATTCTTTGTCCTCTACCACTCAAAGGAGTCTCTTACCATTGTTATCAGACTCTTAACAGTTTCAGTAAATTTGGTATGCATTAAAATCTCCCTCGAACAATACCCTATTACTACTTTCAAAATAACTAGATATTGTGTCCTATTGTTGCTGATCAGGGACTGAACCCGGGACTCTGTAACACACTAGCAGCTTAAATGGAACTTTGACATTAGTAAATTGGAAACTACAAAAATTAACCGGATCGTTGGGCGTCTTAAGATTGTTTATTCCTTTAAATGCTAACTCTTTTCTTATAAATATTAACAAACTGTCTTACCAAGCCCGAATCCTGGCTTTTCTACTTGTTTTAAATCCTGGGAATTGTATTTCCCCGGTTGAATTCAGGCCCGTTTTTACATAAGCAAAAACATTTCTTTTTTTCATCAGAAGTTCGAGCTCCGGAATATGTTCTGCAACACTTCTGAAATTCGGAAAAATTATTCTGATACCTTCTGGACATAAGAGTTGCTGCGTTGGTGGAGCGGCACCATCGTGATAACTGTCTGTTGTTGGTTCAATATATGCCATTGTGGAATGGAGTATTAAATCAGATTTCTTTTTTCTTAACGAGTTGGATCAATAATCACTGATGCTTAGATCCAAAGGACTGAATGCTGCACTTAGTGCAGGACTTCGTTGGCCTTTAAGTTTAATGTGTGACTGACCTCAGAACCATTGACATTCTTAGGGTGTTTGAATATATGATACCGAGGCTATTGTAATGGTCGCGTAACTGCACTGTGAAGTCATCATTATGGAGCTTGGTCAATATTCTTTCTGTACACAGGGAGGCTTGAGAAAAATAGTGCACTTAAATCACTTAGAGTGAACTTGTCACTATTTAACTGGTTATCTGTATTATTCCGTACTAACTAACGACTATTAACGATTGTTATTGGGATTCGCGGAGTGATAGTCTCTTTAACTACTCTTTACAACTGCTAGATCCCAATTCCATGTTTAGTCTTGTTGAAAACGTTACATAGTTTCTCACATTTATAAGTACCTGTGTCGTAGTAGTACGAGAAAACTAATTTTTTACCCTTACAGAAAAATGTTTACTGCTAATAGGGATGATTGATCCTTTTATTAGTATACTTATTCAGCAAAATAAATTTTTCCGATCTTACTATTTTTTTTTCAGTGTTTTTTTCAAAGGTTGAATCTTGAAAAAAAATTCAACCATATATTACTATCAGTCTACAAACTACATTAAATCTTGCCCGTATCTATGAATAAATCGAAAAAGTACATGAATAGATACGTATAACTCAAACAATTCTGTCAATATTATATTGTAATTATCCTACAATGTGATAAAAAAAAGTTTTAACTTTACCTTTACATCTCCGAACATTTCAACAAGATCATGTGAGCCGCTTCCCAAGGCTAAATGATAAAGGATATCTTGATCCATTAACTCGATGTGTGGATTTCTGAGACAAACTGTTCCATCACTGTAACTGCAAAATAATAATAGTATGAATCATAAGTATGAAATTGAAATATTTGTCTGCCTCAAATAAAATATGTTTTGTCATATACCCACGTGAATGACTTTATTCATGAATAGAATGACAACATTTGTTTATGTGCATGATGGAACGCATACTGTTTTTCTCTACAAGACAAAACATCTTATTCTACTAACCTCTAGACTGAAAATAAAATCGAAATTTCCATAACAATATAATAAAGAACGTATTCGCTTCGTAGGAATGAACATATAGAGATTGAAACCATGAGAGCCGCCGGCCGTCGACACAATTTTTCTCTTAATATCGAATGTATTATAACAAAGTCATCCGAAAGTGAAAGAAAAATTCGAATATTCAAGAAAATTATAGAAGTAATCATGGAATTTAATATTTAGTTTTTTAATTCTAAACATGAAAACAAAAAATGATATCGACGTGGGACGATAATGTTATAATAATTAATCCATTCCAATGGAAAAGACGAAGGAAAAAAGAATAATGAAGTTAATTTAAGAATGAAAATTTTGACTGACGGACTTTTAGTTTTTAAGATTTTGAATTGTATAGAATCACGTTATTAGTTAATTTAGATTATTTTGGCCTGTTTTGGAGGTTTTTACCCACCACAGGATTTTTCCCTCCAGAATAATTTGTTTTATTTATTTTTAAGCAGGCAGAGTTGAGAAGCGGCAATATTGGAATCTAGGCTGAATGATTATTTAATTGATTTTCATAATTTCGAATTAGAAATTTAATTTTAGATTTTGCATGTTTATTTATTTCAGCCTAATCCAATATTTTTACCCAGCTATTGAAAATTGCCAGGAGGCAATTTTCAGAAGATCGGGAGAAGTGTGAAATATATGTGTGTCCATCTATAGATGGATTGACTAACGACAGTTTGTTAGTTAACGACGATTGCTTGACGATTAGATTGTTTATAGCAACGAGGGGAGAGTTTTTTTATCTCCAGTATAGGACTGAGACTAGCTAACATTAGACGTCTTGTCTTTGATTCTGTATTTGAATCTGTCATTTTTAATAAACTAACTTTTAATAATAGTTGTTCTCATTCTATTATTTTACAATAATTATTTATGTTGTAAACAAGAAGAAATTCAACTTTACGATAAAATTAGAATTTTTTCCGCCCATTATTAATACACACAAACTTTTTTTTTTTTATATCATAAGTTACATTTATCATGGCTGGAGAGCGGGATCTAAGTTGTCGATTATCGATTGGTGAAATGAAGTGGAACCTAAGTGATTTACTTAAATTTCTAGTAACTTAAGTACTCGAAAATACAATCATGATCAATCTTAAGTGAACACCAAATTTTTTTTTGACGTTTTTGAAACAAATAATGACGGATTGAGTAAATCTTTAAACAATCCCATGAGGATATGTAATTGTGTTTATTTACAAAAGCTGTACGACAATATTCACTGTCACTATGGTGACAAATAAAATCAAGTCTTCAAATCGTACAGTACAATGTGTTTTGCAAACTTTGCTTTCTGTTTCACCTGATCCTTCATTATAGAAGTAAATTATGGCACAAGGTAAAGTAAGAGTGACTAATAATACGATGAAATCCACATCGTGACTTACAACTACCACCAATTTTTTAATTCACTAACAGTAGTAATAATTAATGTGTCTGCATCTTCACGTACCAGTTTATCATTAATGTTTAATTGCTACAAGAATTCTGCTGATGTAATAATAAATTTCCGTTCATTGGCTATGATGATACAAACAGATTTTTGTGGAATTGAATTAGTCGCATGAGTTGTTTTACAAACATCATAGAAATTGGATTTAGTTACTTTCCTCATGTATGCATTCTCATTGAATAATAACTACGGAAATGGTGATAATCCGAATTCCAGTGCAGTAAATATTAAATCCGTCTTATTCGTTAAAAGTTTGGTAATTCTTCAAGATAATAAGAAGAGGTTAATTGTTGGTAAATTACTGTAGTTTACTATGATTCCTTCCCGGGCAACAGTAAAAGTTTGAACTTTGTGTGCTCGTGTAGTGAAATTTTATTAATTGTGTTTGACCGGATGTTTTTATTCCTTTTTATCCTTTCTCAAATGCAAAATGACAATCAATATTGGGACTTTCAATAATTCAAGTAGATCAGGAAGTTAATCGAACACGTGGCTGAAATGGTTCATGTTCATTTAATTAGGAAATAAATCTAATTATGTTTTTCTCATCACGATGGATACGACCTAGTGAAAGATCTACATGTTGCTCACTTGTTAAACTAGAAATGCCACAAAAATTTTCTAAATTACCCATAATATTGGAGGCAGAAGGAATAGTAGATAAATACTGAGCCACTGCACTCGATGTCACGCCTCCTACACGTTTCAAATGTGTTCCAAAATACTGATTCAACGTTTGTTCTACCGCTATATTAGACTATACTCCAGCCCCCGCTTTATATGATCTACGAATAGTGAAAAAACCCTATGTTGGGAAATTTTCATATTCTTCTTCGTTATCAGCCATTAATGTTTCAAGTCCCGCCATATCTTGCAGATGAAGTTGCGCACATTTTGCATCAGGATAATGGCCTGTAGCATGAAATATATGCTGCAGGCTTTTCAATACTGTGTAAATGCAGCTTCCAGTTTCCTAAGCGTTCTGCTTCAAGTGCAATCAACATTGTTTGAAAATATTGAATCCATAGTTTAGCTGTAGAACCATTATCTCATAAACGTTAAAGGTTCTGTAAGTAGTTCAGATAATTTTCTAATTTCACGATTTGACTCACAGTCACCAAAGGATAAAGGATTTTCATCCTACTTAGCAAAAAATAATTTAATTATCTTTTTATATATCTCGTATGGTGGGATACTTTTACATATAATGACTTCAAGCAGTAAATGTCAAAATATAAGCTTTAATTGCACGGGAAAAAGTATGGCCACTAAAAATTTTTTTAACTTATTCCAAAGCATAAGCTATTGACCATAAATCTTCTTCTAATCCACTTTCAGCTATAATGTAAGCAATAACACCTACGTAGGACATTAGAAGATAAAAACCGCCTAATTGTAAGACTACTTTTTTTAACTGGTTATCTACATACTAAGCGACGATATTTCAAGCTTTTGAATATAGTGCTTGATCAAGTATCGCAAAAGTTGTTTCTTGCTATTTCTGACTTTCTGCAGTTGCGTCATGTGGGGTGGTATTTTTCGGTAATGTCGGCTATTGTAACAGTAGCCGATTAATAAAAGGCAGGCATTCGACATGAAAAACATAATAATTATCTTTTGTATTTGATACAGTTTTCATGAAACCTCTCCACATAGGTGATACATCATGTAACGAGATGGGTGAATCGAGTGTCACCCAGCCCTTCAGCAGGTCGATACGTTATCGACCTGTCGATCATTGATTGACCTAATTTACCAATTAGGTCAAAATAGTTTATTTTTGGCGGCGCTATCATCACCACGTGGTCAGCCGGCTAGAAATTTTACATAAAGACGCCATTGTGGAGTTGTTGTCGAAAGAGTAAGCACGTGGTGTCAAGTTCTCTTCTCTGATTCTCTGCAATCATCTTTTCTCCGACGTTGCGGAGTAATAATTGAAATAAAATTATGAAAACAAGTCTCTCGACGTTGCGAGAGCAACAGTGAAGTGCCAGTTAGGCTACATTTATTGAAAAAGCCCTCGACGTTGCGAGGTGAAGTTATTCCATTGTTGGTTGGTGTACTTTACCACCTGTTCAAAGGACCAGTTATTGTTCAGTGTACCAGTCGCAGATAGTTTGTGGATGTCTCGCCGAGGAAGTAAGCCCCGTTGGACCAGGGGTCTGGGATACTTAGACGACGAGGAGCTTCCGTAAGCTGAAACCATCTACATCTATCTACTATCTCTTTCCTTTCTATATTCCCTGTGTGCAAGTGGGAGAGAGAGAGAGTATGTGCTTTGCGATCCGGTACCAGTAATTTCGTCTAGGACCATCTGTCCTTGTTCCTCGCTGAGGAATTTCTTTGTTTCAAGAAATAAATGCTTTCGAGAACGTTCTCGCGTGATTATTACTATTATTTAGTCACATTAATAAGTATCGTAGGTTATTATAATTGATTTCATTCACGATTAAGTTCAATTAAATTCCAATTATTATTATTATTATTAAATTGAATCGATTATTTTTGATATTTGTATAATTTTGTGAATCAATTAAATATATAGATTTTCGCGTTAACGAAATTGTTAATCGAGATATTAATTTTCTTTGCATTAATTAATTCAAATAAATTTAATTTTACGTTAATAAAAGTCCTTGATTAAACATATACAATTGGTGTAAAGATTATTTGTGTTCGCGAGTATTTTTTCGCGGTTTTCAGGTAAACCAGAGCTAGCCAGCTTTCCCAGGTTTCTCGTTTTCTGGCCTAAAAAACGAGTGGCGTCCACAGGTAAGAATCATTGAATAAGTAAATTTGTTGGGTAGATTGGCACCTACACGGTCAGGGATTAAGGCAACTTGCCCTGATCGCGGTAGCGTTGCAATCATTAATAAAGCACTTACCTTATACAAAAGTCTCATATGCTGATGATATTTCACTTCGATACTCCAGTTTTAATAAACTAATATCTTAATGCTTAATTTTAGCTAAACCTGAAGCACAATTACTATCACATAGCGTATCAAGGATGGTATTTTTAGATGCTAACATTATAACATCGGGTATTTTATTACGTTTAATTGTACCTCCTTCATACGAATCATGTTCAGTCACGCTAGCTTATGATCAGCTGAAGTATACGCAGCAATGCTATCCAAACAATGAAAGGTTCAATGACCATCTTCAATACCGACATTGTGGTCAGTGTTATCACAAACATATTGTACAAATTCATTTTCAATTTTTATCGTTTATGAATGAATCGTTGAAGCCTTGTGGAGTTTGATATTATGGTCGGTGTGGTATATTACGAATATACTCCTAATTTGTTTAATAAATTAATAGCAATTCTCTATCCCGTTTTACGATAAATGTATGTCTCTATGGATAATTAAAGACATGAGATCAATGATTTAGGGCAATTTTGTAATTTTTCAAAAATTCTTAAGGATAAAGTCTGATCATCGTGACGGTAAGAAAATTAGCGAACATGTTCCTCAAGATGTTTAGAACATGTTATTTTTGGGAGAAGGTTAAAAATTTCTTGCAATTTTTTTTTTCATAATCAATAAATGGAAAAAAAAGTTAAAAAAAACAACTTAAACCCATTTGATGAAGAATTCAATTCTCTATCGATTTGTATATATTGAAGTCATTATGAATTTTTGACCCAATTTCCCATATATAATAGCGCGAAAGAACTTAGAAAAATTTTCTAGGATTTTATGGTGGCGTCCATGAGCTTTTTTGACCCAGGAGGAAAATCTGGCAATTTTATAGCAGCTGACTTTTCATATCTAACAATGACAGGCAATAGAATTTTATTTGTTTAAAGTGGGAACTATTGGGCCCTCCTTCTATCTTTAATGCACTCACTGTAGAAATCTAAATCCTTGCTTTCCCCGAAATCGAGTTTCTCGCCTAAGAGGGCATACCTCTGGCAAATTATAACTCTACTTCTTTTACGACGGTATTTTCCAAGACGCGTATACCTGAACTTTGAAAAAGGCACGGGGATACACGTTACTAGCTTGAGGCCTTACAACATATCTCTACGAATTCGACCTCAATTGGCCAGTTGTACCTAGCTCTACCTGTCATTTTTTGACTTTGCAGCCCTAAACACAGGGCTTGGAATTTAGCCACCTGTAGTACCAACTTTATCCGCTTTGGTCGGCGGTTACTGACGCGTCTCACGCTCGACGTGTTCGACGTACCCCCATTCAGACTGCCATATAGGGCAGTACGAAAGTGGGGTACGACGGATTATAGTCTAATCTGCCCTTGTTGTTGCGCGACATATCTTAAGAGCAGAGACATCTATGCAACCCCGGGGGCCCCTTACTGTAGAAATATACGAATTCAATTGTACTTATGCTTTTCTAAGTTCTACGCAGGTGCAGAAAAATGTAATGAGTGTGGGTCAAACAGAAGAAATTGCCGTTTTCTCTCGCACCCACACTTTTTATGCGCTGTACAGGTGCAGAAAAATGTAATGAGTGTGGATGAAAATGAGAGGTATGTCATTCTCTCAGCGGCAGTTACGTAGCGAATTGAGATCACCTAATTCGTATTTTCAATTTTTCTCACTTCGATTGAAATGAAAATCCGAGTGAGAAAACGTATTTCATAGGAATTTTTTTTGCCAAATCGAATGAAACAGAAAAAAAACATCCAATTCGATCTGAATCTAAAAAAATTGATATGCTTTACCGCTTACAAGAATGGTGATAGATAAAAAAGAATTTGATACTTTTTTTTGTGGAGAATCGAATTTTTTACAGGGAAAATGAAATAGGTGTCTAGCATTATGATTAAAGCACAAAGATCCTGCTAATGCCAATTGAATAAAATGTCATGGATAGGGCCCACAAAAACTTTTCGATTAGTGATAGTTCATGAAAAGGATCTTTCTGTGATTCAATAATTAAAGAATTTACATCATCTGTAATTATTTCACGTGCTTTGGGGTAATTCCGGTCACCAAGGTTTTGTTTAATTATAAAGATTGTTTTGTTATTGAAAATTTATCTACGTTGACTTCGAGATCTCCAGCTTTATTAATTTAAGTAAACTTTCGATAATAAATAACATTTATAGCTTTAACTATTTTTGTTTTATTTCAGTTTTCCCTCAGGTTTTCGCAATTACCCCACTTTCCCCTATATCATTATTTATCTTGTGATATAAATTTTATACACAATTTGAATATTGATTCTTCAACACTTCCTAATTGAAAGAAAAGTAATGAAAATATGAGCAAAAGAATTAGCTGTTGAAAGTGTTGTGCCGAAGAATCATAGAAGAATGTCACCTGCTGAATAGATGGATGTCGACAGAGAAGTTTTGATCGGGTTCCGTCAACAACGTGCTGGTAGATTACCTTTAAGTGGTGCAATAATTAGATTTCAAGCACAAAAATTTTATTGAAAACTTTATGGAAATAATTTCTAGAAGTCAGTAAATGATGGTAGATACATTTAAGAGAACAATTTTTACTTTATCCAGCAAGAAGGTTTAAGTGAAGATCATGTGCTTAACTGTGACGAGACTGCTTCAAATTATAAATCAGTGCCTAACTTACATCATTAGTAATTATCAGAGAACTAGCTTATTCCTGCAACTTCGTCCGCGTAGATGCTATTTGTCTGGTTAAAGCAGTAATGAACAAAAGGAATGAATACATGAAAATTTAGAACCATGGTATATTTTCAGCTGATTACAAAAATTTCTTATTGAGAGTAAACAATTAATCTGACATAATTGCGTTACATAAGAATCGATTGTTCAGGTAAAGTTTTAAATAATAATTACGTGGTCTAAATGAATCAATTTTAGATTCGCATTGTTTTTGAGAGAGAAAAAGAAAATTGGATTATCTAGTTTCTATGTAAATAAAATGACATATCTTCGATATTTAGAGCAGCTGTAGATACTCGGCACTATGTCACCTGCACTTTTTGCCCTATCGAATTACTGCCTCTTGTCAAACTAACGCGCTCTCGTGGCATACATTAACAGTGCCTAGTAACACGCTACTCTATACTGAAAAGTTCGCGCGTGATGTCACGCCGCAATGTTTAAATATAATTTCGCACGTTTCAACTCGATTTCTAGCCTTTTCTTTGTCAGTCTTACCTAAATGCCATCTTACGCGGACCTCTCTCTCTCTCGTGGTTACAATTTTTCTACGATATATATAGGTGTACTTCTAATGTATAAATATAACGAATGAATGGTTTATGTATTTCTTACGTTAATATTGATAAAAAGTACAAATAATATTATTTATTTATAGATTATCTCGAATTAGAAATGATGTAGAACGTAAGTTTATTTCATTTTTGGATATAGATACTAATGTTTATTTATAACTAACTGAAAAAGATAAAGCATATGAAAACTGAATTTGTTACAAAGTATCAGGAACGGAATCTACGCAATCAATTCGAAATCTATTAACGTGATTTTTTTTCTTTTACTAAAAAAAGTTACTAACTATGTTACATGGATGGAAATTGACTCATTTAAATGAAATCAATTCGAATTTTTTCAACGGAATTTTTTTCTTTCTTTAACTGATAAATAGTATATTACGTATCAAGGGCTCAAAAGTATTCTATTTATTGTTATATTTTGTGGAAAGCAAATAAAATGTAATAAAATAAAATAAAATGTAATAAAATTGGCATTTAGTAGTAATAAACCATAATAAGTAAAGGTTATGAAATCTTGTAAAATTGTGTAGTTGTGTCTTGTCAATCTAATGGAAGTGACGAGACTTTAGATATTTAGATATTCCTCTGGTAACCAATTATTTCAATAGATGATATATATATAAAGTCATATTATTGTTTATAGAAATGTTGATTAAAAAGTAAATAATTGAACCGATTGTTTTTTACAATTCAAATTTTTTTTATTGATAAATTTAGTTACATCGACTCATTAATTTTTAACCTTTAATGCAAACTTTTATTAATAGTATCTAAATTAAAGTGATATTGTATTCATAGCTCTATAAACTTTAACATTTTCGTAGTTGATGAGAAAATCTCAACTTGTGAATTAACCTAACCGTTTAAGGATAGGGATGATTGTGCCGGAACAGAGCAAACGGAAGTCAGGTTTTATAACAAAAATAAAATATCTTTATTTTCAGCACTAACAGGTACACTGAATACACTGACGAACTTGAGTTGTTCACTAGGAAGACTGAATGTCGCTCAAAATCACTGAATGTCTAGTTTTAATTACTGAATGTGAGTTGAATGTCTAAAAAATACTCAACTTGGTGTGTTCAGTATTATTGACCTCCCACACGAGCTCAGCACGCTTCTCAAGTTGAGCAAGAATATGATTGTGCACGTGGCGTTAGTCTATCAATGCAATGCAAAATGAATTTTATGAAATGTCTTGAATTTACAATGAATTATCGTGAAATATTACTTGATTATAGATTTAGCGTAAAGCCTGAATTTTTTGATGATTTACAATAGCACTAGTACTGATGATTGACTCACAATTATAAGATTTGTTAAGAATGAATAAGAATGGCGTGTACACGTGAACGAGAACAGTGAAAGAATGGCGACAGGAACTTCATTAGTCAAAAGGGACACTCAAAAGTAGTCAAATGAGTGACTAGATAAAGAATTATTGATTATTAGGTCGATTGGTTATCGACCCAGTCCCAAGATGGCCGCCGAAGTTCCTGTCAGCTGGCAAATTCAAATTGAGAATTAATTAATTCTCAACAGTAGTTGTAATATTTTCGAATCTCAAATAAAATATCAAACTTTTAACATTATTTAAATGCAAACAATTTTTTTACTTAAATTAATATTATCTTAATGTATGAAGAAATAATACTTCTTCAGTTAGATTGAAAGTTTAATTTTCTAAATAATGTAATGATATATTCATTTCATCATCATCATCAGACATCAAATAAAATTTCTAAATTATAATAAGTAATAATACATTTTTAAAAAATGAAATAGTACTATGTAAAAACTTTTTTTTCAGCTTGTAAACGAAAAATTTCATATTTGATTTTCTTTTTCTTCTTGCTCATTAAACTAATAATAATTGACTGTCACATTGGTCATGTTTTGTATGTTAATGATTAATGGTAGGCGATTTTTGAAACTTGCTTCGGTATTATCCGCCTTTAAAACATTTGTGTTTTTCTTTGATGCAGATGCCTCAATAAAATCATATCTTTGATTGTTTTCAATAGTTTTCAGTGGTATTTTCGTAGCTGTATTGGTATTAAAGTTATGAGAATTTTCCGGTCCTCCATTTTCAACAGTAGTCGATGATTCATTCAAATTTACATTATCAAGTTCATCAACATAAACATCTGTCTTCAATTTTTTAGATCCAGAAGCTTCTGTTTCATTAACAACTCGAGTGGAAAATGTTGGAGTTGAAGTACTAGTTATTGTTGCTGGGTATGAAGATGGTTTTACAATTGTAGAATCTTTGACGACTGCTGCTGAAATATTTTCAGAAACTTCCATATTGTAATCTCCTGAATTTTTAATTCTATCAGATATTTTTGAGCGTTTCATATATTTTTGATTCTCTGCATGGTTGTTTCGTACATTTACCCCTATTCTGGTGTAGAAAAAGTCTTTTTGTTTCTGTATCTTTAGGTCTCAGTGTGATGTATTTTTTCAATGTTTTATAAAATTTAAGTCCGATAACAAATGATCTGGGATAAAAGTTTTTTGTGTCAGGTACTGATACAACAAATTCGTTTGTAGCTTCATCAATGTCTGTAGTCATCAGATTACAAAACTCTGATGTTCTACGTGCCCCAAACACGCCAAAAATGAGAATAACCTGGAATATTCAAATTAGTATCAGATTTCCTTCAATTTTATTATGCATTTGCAAAAATCGACAACTAGTTATTAACACAATATTGAATTTTGTACTATTTCACTTACTTTCATTCCAAGATAAATTTGATCATCTGCAGTAGTTAGAAACTTTGATATTTCTTCTGTGGTATGGATTTTTTAGCAATAATATCTGTATATTTTTTTTTCATTGATGCTTTTAAATGAGGATAAGATTTAATGTCAACATTTTTCTCTAATAGCAATACTGATTTGACCATTGAATATCTATTCCATAAAGTACTAGGTTGAAATTTTGTTGACAATTCATTAAAGTATACGGCAATTATGCTTTTATCATATAAGGTAATTTTGTTTTTCTTCCGCCATTCTTCAAAATCATGATAACATTTTTTGTATCGCTCTGATGATTTCGCTAGCAACAAATCACTTTTTATATGGCTTGCTTCTTCTTCAATGTTTCTTGTTGAAAATTCTAACTCGTCGCTAGAAACGTCAGAACTCATTTTTATTGTTTTACACAATATTCATATAATTCCACTAAACTTGATAAACATTATTATTATAAACTTTATGTATTATAACCGTATTCTTGTTCCTTTCTTTGACGTAATCCTAGCTGTTTGTGACTAAACTAGTGTTGTTTAACGTGATCCTAGCTAATTATGACTAAATTACCGTCCAATAATTGAATTTTGCTCATAAAATTTCTACGCATGCGTTTTTAGTGAATTTCATTTCATCCCAACTCAAGACTGGTTGAAAAACGCTCTTTTCAGTCTAATTTGGTGGTAGGAAAAACGAGCTTTCTGCCGTAATATGACAAAAAAGTTATTACTCATGTTGGATAATGTAATCGAACATGTTATTAATTACGATTGTAATCGCTCTAAATGAGCATATATCAGATTTTACATTAGAATTCGAATTATTACTATTCGTATTTATAAACACAAATTTATTACTTTTTCGTTTATGTTATCACAAAGTATTACGTATCTAGAATTGGGACATTTAACCGTCGAAATTCTTATTTAAAACCTCACTTAATCAATCGATTCATTTACGCGGACAAATTTGCGAGAATAAGCTCGTATCGTAGCATAGATAGAAAAAAACCAGTACATCCTATATCTTTTGTCAGACTTAATCTCTACTCTGGTGCACTGCAAATCCCAAGATTACAAAAACGTGTCAAAATAACACACATAAAGCGTATTTAATGTAAAATGTCTATAAACAAATGATACATTATTTATAGACACTTTTTGCACATTTCATAGAGCGTAAAAAATTTATCGTAAATTTACATCTACGAAATTACTTTTTAAATTATTTCAAGAAAATTAGAAAAAGTATTTTCTTACACAATTCATCGAAAGTAAAGCAAAAAAAAGTCTTAATTTTATAGATGACATAGTACTCCATTTGATTTTAAACTTTTTTGGTGTTTCAAAATTTTTCTAAATAATTATTCAAAAATGAAATTTGGTTAGTTGCAGAATCATTCAAGACGAGTACATGGCGCAAAGTTTTACTTTCATCCGATGATGGCAGTTTTAGTAGGATACTTCGATCACTTGGAGAAAAATTCTGAATAAGATTTATGCTATCAAATGTTTATTAATATTTTGATCAAACATTCGATCTACAATTTCTTACGCATACTTATGTAATTTTTTCATCAAACAATTGATAAAAACAATTTTATAGTTTTGCGATTATGGCAAGTCAAACTTGGCGCAATTTTATAATTTCAAACATTTATGGTATGTAGAACAATTTAAAAATATCGGATTTTCAAACAAGAGTGTGGCGGCGCCGTTTTTTTACAGATATCGAACGAACGATTACGGATATCTTACCAAAAGTAAGTGAAATCATAAGATTGCGCCAAGCCCGACTTGCCATAATCACGAAACCATAAAATTGTTTCTATCATAGTCATTGACCATTACGCGCATATTCCGTGAATACTTAATTTGAAAAGGACACTGAGTATAACGGATATAGAGAGTAAGTATAAATGTTAATAATAACCTCATACATCATAAAAAGATTCTTTAATACATTAACATTACAACTAATAAATAATATTAATGTATTAAGGATTTTTGGTAATTATTTGGAATTATTAATTAATTATTAATTCGAGCCCAAAAATATTGTCCAGGCCTAAAACGCGCTCAAATCAGGCCTTAAACACACCCAATTGAAGCCCAAAAATATTCTCTAGGCCTAAAACACGCCCGATTCAAGTCCATTTTCTAAGATCATATTCGACAATGATGACAATAAATCATTCCAAATGTAAATTTGTAGCACGAAAGTTAATTTGATGATACGTTTTTATGACAATTTTTTTTTTTTTTTTTCTAGATTTTTAAAATATTTTTGGGCCTGGAATGGGCGCGTTTTAGGCCTAGAAAATATTTTTGGGGTTGGATTGGGCGCATTATGGGCCTCAAAAATATTTTTGGGCTTCAATTGGGCGTGTTTTCGGTCTTGAGAATATTTTTGGGCTTCAATTAGGTGTGTTTTAGGCCTGGCAAATAGTTTTAGGCTTGATTTGGGCGCGTTGAGAGCCTAAAAATCATTTGGGCACGAATTGTGTCTCCTTTGAGCGCGCCAAAAAACTGATGATTTTTACTCGGGTTTTTAAAATTTAATAATTTGTAAAAATGGTTAGAATCATCATATTCAATTTTTTTTTTTTTTTAAATTATTCGTTGTTTAGTGTACTTTTTGAAAAAAAATAACTCGATAATGTTAAAAAATGATATAATAGAAATTTTAGCTAAAAACATAAAAATTTGTCATTTTTTCAACTTTTGAGAACCAAAAACTGTTTTAAATTTTGTTTTTTCGATATAGCTCTATTTTTTATCATAAATGCGCCGTAAAAATAAATAAAATAAAAAAAAAATTCCTATATCATAATTTTTCGATTTTTTATAGCTAAAAATAGGGTGGACCCCACTTCCGAATAATTACCGGATTTTTTTATGATGTATAACACGATTTTTTTTAGAAATTAAAGGACTGATGGCTCAGAACTTAGACGATCTGGATCAAAATATATCCAAAAAATGAATGAGGACGACAACAAAGAGAAGCCATACATTTATACAAAAAAGAGTACAGTTTTTCTTCTTTCAATACGAATTTACATTCATTACAAAATTACATATAAATGAAATAGAAATTTACAAATTTTGATACAAATTTAGTACAAATACGGAATGATTTTTAACTCCCCAGTGAAAAGTTATAGTAATGGGTCCGATTTTGCGAATCCCGAATTTTGACATATCTCCACGTTTCAAAGTCCCCAGAGTCGAATACGATCGTTTTCCAGTGGACGTCTGTGTGTGTGTATGTACGTATGTGCGTATGTGCACGTGTGCGTTCGGAATTATTTTTCGCCTTGATTATCTCGAGAACAAAAAATGATATCGATGTGGGATCAATTGCATTCGACGCGTAATTATGTAACTTAGAATTAATTAGATTTTCAGCAAAATCGGTCGAGCCATTTTTTTTTGCAGAACCAAAAAACTAGCAAAAATGGAAAATGACCTGAATTTCTCAATTGATAAATTATACCATTTTTTAGACAAAATTTCGAAATCTTTAAAAAAATATGAATATTAAATGATTAGAATACTTGTATGAAAATATGATGACAACATTTCATCAAAAAAAAATATTTTAAAAAACAAAATCAGCAATGAAAGAATTTTAAACTCGTGTCAGGATTGAGAAAACAGCATTAAAGACGCTATAATAGTCAATAATAATTGTCAATAATATGGAATTGTGTTCATAACAATTGAACATTGCTACTAACAAGTGATTATTAATCATAGTAATATTTAAATAATAAGTTTTGAATTGTTATAAAGAATAAAAATAGGGACCCTTTCTATATATATGAGTACTTTTAACGCATAATTTTTTCTTTTACATAAATAAAAACATACTTTTTTCGTGTATAACAATGAAATTTGTTGTAAATAATGAATAAAAGGATCTATGAGGTATATTCGAATTCTTCTAACGCACAATTCTTTCTTTTACTGAAATGAAGTACCTAACCATACTAAATGAATAAAAACACACTCATTTTGTTTATAACAATTCCATTTGTTATAAAAAATGGAAACGGGTTCTATTCGAATTGTTTTTGCAATTTTTTCTCTGGGAAGTTGGTCGTGTGGACCTTTCGGGTCGCACCCAGACCACTGCAGAGCACTGATATTTTTTTAATTTATATTTTTATTTATAATAATGTAATTCTTAAATTTAGGAAGAGGCACACAGGCGGAAATTAAAAGAAAAATTCATCGAGAAAAAAAAAATTTCAATAAAAATAAAAAAGGAAATCTAAAATACAGAAATTAGAAAAATAAGAACTATGGGCGAAGAGGCAGCCGGCGAGAAGACTTAAAAGAACAGAAAAACGAGAAGAAGAATAAAGATGAAAAAGAACAAGGAGGAAGCAAAAAAATTCATGTGACGTTAAATCATAAAAATAAAAATTGAAAAAAAGAAACATTCGAATAAATATATAATAAAGTCAATAACACTAATAATAACTCAATGTAATTAATAATTTGTAACAGATTATAGGAATAAATTGATAACATAATATAATAACAATTATAATAATTTAAAAAAAACAAAAATTGAATAACAATAAATTGATAACATAAAATGATAGCAATTATAACAATATTAGTAAACTGAAAAATAATAAAAAGATACTTCAATAAATTTTTGAATGCAACGTTTATAAAATTTCACACATCTTTTATTTTGATAAGACTTCATAAAATTTTATTATCAGAAATTTTGAAATTAAAAAATTTACTTAATATGTTAATAAAAAATCAGATCTTGTTTTAATTAATTACTAACGATTGAAATCGAAATTGTATGAAGATAAAATTTCCGACAGGGAAATAGACTCTGTGTACTAAGATTTTAATCCCTACTTATTTTTTTATAATTCACTAATAATAATATGTACACAATGAAAGTAACTATGTGTACATTAAACTAAATGTTGAATTTTTCTGTATTAACAAAATTCAGTAAATTACGAAATGTACATCATTGCGATCAATTTTTTTTTTTTTTTAATAACAAATATAGTAACATTATAATCATGCTATCATGAAAATAAACCACGTACTAAAAATTAAATTGAAAAAACTGTAAATAATTGATAGAAAAAATTACTTGAAATAATAAAAATCTCTAATAACGTTATACTTATTTTACAAACTAAGACAATGTACCAACAGCTAAATCACTTATGCTGTAATCAGACAATGTCAAACTTCTTCTATCTTGACTTTCACTTCGAACTTTAGCAATAGTTTACTTATAACAAATTCGATTATTATAAACAAAAGAAGTAGGTTTTCAAACATTTTATATGGTTTGTAACTCAATTTTAGTAAATGAAAAAATTAGGCGTTGGAAAAACTCAAATATCTTGCATAGATCCCTTTTCCTGTTGTTTATAACAAATTCAATTGTTGTAAACAATATCTTATTATGAAATCCCACATTTAGTGTTCAACAATAATATTTTGTTAATATAGATCTAACTTGCAGAAAATCGTGATTATTTAAAAAGTTAAAATTATTTTGAATGATATTTCTTCTTTTTCTTTACAGACTTTTTGTTATAAAAAAAACAGCTGAGCTGAATTTGTTTTAACTCCTTTCAGATCTTCTTCATTCTATTATCATTCAAATAAAATTTGTCCAGAGTCGATATTTTGAGTAGATCTTGAGAAATCGAAAACGAGAAAAAACCTGACATACGCACGCACGCACATACGTACATATTGTAAAATAATAGGAGGATATTTCTCCGAATTGATAACCGACTACGCATCCTATTTATAAAATCAGACTCTGAAAATCACAAAAATTATAATCACAAATGACCTACCTTGCAAGGAATTTTCAAAAACATAAGTTCAATAGTTTAAACCAACTATTAGAACTTTATAGGACACCGTGGACATCTAGTAACTCACTTCGCTTCACTTTGGCCAGTAAATAAAGAAAAAGATTCCGGTACAATGACTCCAACCGTGTATATCCTACAGTAACTCCACGGGAACGCTCCAGGACAGACATTGTGAATTTAAATCAACAATCAAATGATCAATGAGAGCCAACATTCTCAGACTG
This sequence comes from Chelonus insularis, assembly GCF_013357705.1. NCBI lineage: Eukaryota > Metazoa > Arthropoda > Insecta > Hymenoptera > Braconidae > Chelonus > Chelonus insularis. Next base: position 399,475 of record NW_023276779.1, read on the forward strand.
GAAGTTACAAAAACCCTGAATTCAACAGAAATTAGGAATCCAGAAAGAGTCAACAATGATTAATTATCATCATACGGAGCGAGTCTAATCATTCAATCACTTAAAAACGACCATTCAAGATTTTCTGAAATTCAAAACACAACATCTTTAAGTAGATTTCAGATGCATGGAGACCTTCCAAAAATAACTAAAACTTCAGGCGATTTCCTTCACTTTAAAGAAAAATTGAATTAAATCTCTGAATTTAATCTAAAAGAATTTCAAACCAAATTTAATTATTTTCTGTTAAACTTGATTTAACAGCCTGAAAAAGCTTATAATTCTTCTTAGAATGACTTTCTATTCCACAAATCCAACATCTAAATCCATGAAAAGAATTTTGACTATTAAAAGACTTTAAATTCCCTTCAGTAGAATCGGAATGATTATTATTATCATTATAAATTTTATCTTTTTTGAAATTATTGTTAAAATTGTTTTTATTCTGACCTCCGAAGGTCAATTCTTCAATCGACTCAAGTTCTAAAGCTCTCTGAGTTGCTAATTGAAGAGACTCAATCCTCTTTGAACGAAGAGAAAATTGCAACTTCATTTTTTTTAATCCAGAAGTGAATTGTAAACCAGCAATTCTATCTCTCACTTCGGAAGAAACCGAAGAATACGCAAATTTGACAAGCCTATCTAAATCATTTGAATAGTCTGTCAAATTTTCATTTTCAGACTGTTCCCTAGCCTGAAAACGACTAAAATAAGCCCTAAAAAATTGAGCTTTCAGCTAAAGAAAAAGTATCAGTATCAGATTCTCGTCAATAGTTTTACAAATAATTTTTGTTAGTAGTTTGACAAAAGGGTGTGGCTGCTTAAAAATCGATATATGTGAGAAACTCTGATTCTAACTTATTACTTATAGTAATTTTCAAATTATGTATTATAAACTCTTATTATTCTAGCATTACGTTTAAATACAACTCTTTCAAAGTTGTGTACCTAATCAATATGATACATGTCAAAAGTCTGAAGCTGATCAAATATACTCCGATTCAAAAATATACTCAAAAGCAAAATAGTCGTACTATTGATATTCATTACTTAATAAAAATTAATAATAGAAAGATTTTTTTCTATTCAATGAATAATGAAATTTTATCTTTCATAAATGTTAAATGGAATGTTTCGCCTTGTAAACACGTTTATATTCACAGACTTTCATCGATTAAAGAAATGTTTCTAACAGGTAATAAGCACACAAGTGCTGAAAACTCATCAGTTTTATTACCCTGAATTTAACGATTTTTTACCTTCAAATTCTATATAAAAATAAAAACCACTTTCTTTTTAAGCTTTTTTAAGGAAATAAAAAGATATTTTAAGTATAAATATCATAAAAAATTAGACAATAATATGCATGATATATTAATTTAGTCTATTTTAAATTTTTCGAATATCAACAGCAAACTTATTAAGAACGTTATTCTAATTCAATGTTGTAGTACTTTAATTTGATAATTCTATCCTTTTATTATGTGACGAGTGAGTTACATGAATTACATGAATTTTTTAAGTAAAAATGTCGAACACAAATTTGTAAATAATATTCATCTATTGAAAAATTATACTTAAAAATGTAAATATTGATTATGTCGATACAATATTTTTTTATTTTTACACATGCAATACATGCATAGAACGCACACTTTAAATAAAGATTGAGGATTTTTTATTTTAGTAATTAGCTCACCCATCAACCTCTTCCTCTTCCAGTAGTAAACTCATATTTTCGTCAGTGTAAACGTTCCAAAAAAGGTGTTGAAATGAATCAAATACCAAATATGGAATAAACCGTAAGCTTGATTTTCCTTATTGTAGAAAATTTATTATTCCTTCAAGTTTAAACTGTCGTTCATATTGAAATAGAAAACAATCAATGGAATCGATTAGTATTGTAAATAATTTCGGAGTTAAAGGAACTAATATTAAAGGTGGAAACCAGAGAGCACAAGAGTAGAATAGCTTTTTACAAGGAAGAACAGTAGAAATATCAGAGACTGAAATTTACGCCTGCGCTAATCGTCTCCCACTACGTTTTTATTAAAATAAAGATTTAAAAGGTAAAATAACATACAAGAGTATTCACTATATCGAAATCTTTCTGCTCGATCATGGACTGTACTAAATAAGCAATAGTAAGTTCTATTATTCCATGAATTTTTTACCATGCAAATTTGGAAGTCGGAACATTCTGTCATTATCGAAACTATTTTCTTTTCATGTACTCTGTTCTATCTTAAAAATTACTCAGGGCAAGAAATTAAAAAAAAAAAAACATTAGTAGAAATAAAAAAAAGACGGAATAAAATGATGTTGTTCTCCGATAATTTATTGACAATTTTGCAAAACACCTCCATAAATATTCAACCAAAATTATTCTTTTTGATATATAAAGCATTCGGATAAAACAGATATTTGTAAAAATCAGCGATAAGATCACATTCAAATTGTATCTAAGTTTGTAATACTTAAATGTAATTTTACCAAAAACTTTACGAAATTATTTCTCGTTCTATTATGACAGATTTGTAATGTTGTTAATGAAGAATCGTTATTTCTCCTATTCGATTATCAAGAACTAAATTGGATTTATAATTTCTAAAGAAACCCATTCAACTGGTTATTCAATAAACACGATTTACTCTTATTTGTTAATGTAAGTTTAATTGATTATAATCAATAATAATTAGTTATTTTTCAAAGATAGAGTAGTTGATAGCCTTATATTAGCACATTTGGAAGGAAAAGCGTGCTAGTGAATTCGAGTAAGAATGAGTGCTTACTTTAAAAAGTTCCTACCACAGCTCTAGAGAATCTATGAGTCTCACAAAATATATTGAACGATGAAATGTCACGTCATAAAATTTTTACAAAACATAAGAAATTTGAAACGAATTTAGATATTTATATCTTTACTCACAGTCATTCATAAATTAGCATACTACTTTATATAAAATCATGATAAAAACGAATGCATACATTGTTGACATGATATGAAAAATCTACAAAAGAAAATATCACTTTTTGAATTATACCATTGTTGCCAACTCAATTTCAGTTGACGTTGAGCTTACGCATTCTACCGCACAAATCGAGGGTGCAGAGTCAACTAGAAATTTCTTGTGCCACATCCCTGCCAAATCAATTATTTAATTTCTTGTGCTATATAAGTTTATCTTGAATTGTTTATGGTAGCGTATTTAGTTTTTTGATAAAAGAAAACTTTCAAATTTATCAAGTACAAATTTTTGTAGGCTGTTTTCCTTTCTGATGACTATTACGTATAATGATTAAAATAGTAGAACTATCGAATTGTTTATAGTAATTCTGTAGTTACAAATAATTTAAAATAATTTTTACTAACGAAATAGAAGAAATTCAACTTTAAATGTAATAAATATTGTAAGAATGACTGTGAACAGTTGTGTATGTATTTTAACATCTAATTATAATTTATAATAATTAAATTTAATATGAAAAACTGAGAAGCAGTTTCTATAAACTATAAGAAAAAAATAGGCTTTTCAATACAATAAATATATTCAGAAATAGACAATAAACTTGTGTTCTTGGAACGTAATTCTTACTAAGATAAAAAAAATGTATTAAAGTTGCATTGTAACTAATCAGGGACGGAATAAAATAGACTTTTGAAATCCACGAAATGTGCATTTCAATACAAAAATATACAGTCGTACAATAATTTTGTGTGGAACGTTAAACATCTGTAACCGTTGACGGTTATTAGATTATAAATCGAATTTTTACATTGTTATTTTTTAAAGGAAAAAGAACGGAGCAATCCTTCGTATTGTTGTGAAAATATTTTTCGAAAAAACGTTCGAATATACATGAAAACTTTGATATTAGATTTGGATAAATCTAGAATCTCTTCGAAATATCCTGAAACGTTGTCACATTATGAACTAGCTGATTCTCGCGATTTTGTCTGCATAATGTGCATAATTTCGTTATATAATAATAGATTGATAGGAAATAGTTGGGAATAGTGAGTTTATAGTTTAAATGAGCCAATTCCGAATACGTATTGCAAAATCAGACTCAATAACAACTTCGGAAAATTAGTAAATAAAGAAAAATGTTTATTAATGATTGACAGCAATCAATTAAAAGTAAGAATCCGTGCGGTCAACTCAAGTCACAGTCAAAAACTGGAGATAAACAAACTTTCCCCTCGTTGCTATAAACAATCTAATCGTCAAGCAATCGTCATTACCTAACAAACTGTCGTTAGTCTAATAGTCATCAGATGGCGACAAACAAATATTTTACAGTATTGCTTTGCAATAGTATTAAAAAAAAGTGATAAATTTGTTAGTATTAAGAATAGACAAAAAAAACCAACGAAACGTGCCACCCGTTAGATGGTCCATGCTAGGAGACGTTTTAGCCCTATGAGTTATCATCATTCGATCAGGTCCAGTAACTTGGCACTCCAATAGAAGAGATGGAGGTGTGGAATAGGCATTTTAGAGATTTTGTAAAAAAATTAGCCATAAGTTTGAAGAATTAGATATAAGTTTGCAGGCCTTGTGGAGAAAGCCTGATCAACTTTGCCTCCAAGAAAGCACCTAGGATAAGACGCTCTTCTACAAGAAAAATCGAGGAGAGATCACGTGATAAAATTACTGAAGGGGACACAATTCTGCAAATCAAGAAATAGTTATGACATTGAAAGAGGAAAAAGAATGAGAAATTGAGTAATTGAAGAGGGGAGGAGTAGGATTTTGGAGATGGAAGAGTAGAAAAGTAGTAGTCTTATTTTTGAGATTGAATTAGTTAGTCAAATTTTGAAAGGCGTGAGAAGCAGTCTAGTTTTGAAAAACGTCAGAATCATGAAGAAAATTGTTAGAGGTTGAAGACATTGAGCAGGTCAAGGAGAAGGATGGAACAAGGTAGAGACATGGCAGACTGCAGGGAGTTCCCTGATGCAGAGAGGAGGTTCCAGTTCACCCAGGAACCAATCGAGACCAGATTACTACACTTAGGTATCCTCTGCAGCTTCTGTAAGTCGTATTGAGTCTAAATTTTGTGGGATTTTCAATACCGTGGTCAAATTTAGTTAAAAAGAATGTAAGATAATTGATCTTCCAACCAAGGTTTGCTCTCGTGAATTAGTTAGTTAGTAAGTTCCGTTAAAAGATCATAGTTAATTTCAGAAATATTCATGATTTTGCTTCGGGTTTGAGAGTCAATTGTAGAGTAAAAGCTATTGTATTTGAGTTGTTAGTTTGAGATTTAACTATGTTAGAAATTTTATACAAGATAATTATTGATAAGTACAAATTAACAGTTGGAAGAAATTGTAGAACGTTCCAGAATTGAAGTTACCGTCATTTGATTGTGAAATATTTTATTTGGTTAATGCAGAATTGCTACAGAAAGATTGATTTTGGTTTAATGAATTAATATTTACTGAATAATTATGGTTTAAATACTTCATGTAATAAGGAATCTTCAACTCCATCATTTTATTTGTTGTTTGGATAATTTTTATGGGGTACAACTGATAAATTTCTTTGCCGGCCCTGACCCTCTCTCCACAACCCACATAACTCAGTTCCAGGAGATCTCCTGTCAGGGCATTTTTACCACCAACATCTTATTCATTAAGTTAGTTTTAAGATTTTAGATTAGTTTTAAGGAATTTTGAGCTCTTTGAAATTTCGTTCTGGATTCTGAGTGGAAATTAATTGTAAGTTTTGGTTTAGGTTTAAGATTTTCGAACTTAAGATGTAAGTTTTGCCAGTTTAGTTGTTCTGGCGATTAAAAATAACTTGGTGCCTGTCGTTTATAATTGTTATAAGCGAACTAGGGATGTTAGATGGTAAAATATTGTCCTAGATGGAGGTGAATATTTAGTACACCTATTACAGTGGAAAAATGTCGTCACAATACATTTTATATCATGGGTATATAGTGTATACGGTAAAAGTATTTAAAAAATATACTCATACATATGAAATATATACCTTAATTATAGAACTTTTGGCCGTTTTTTTCTATATTTGTTTTATACTCCAAATGTATTCCAGGTATATTCAGAATATATTTTGTAACGATAAACAGAGAGTGGTTCTCAATCTACGTCCACTGTTGTGCCTCAGCGCAGTGTTTATCGTTAAAAAGAAATTAATATTAATTTTAGGCGCCGAGTCAGAGGTCAATTGGGTTCAACCTTTCGAAAATAAGAAGAATTTTATGATAGAGTGACCTTGAACAATTTATTGAATTGAACCGGCTAGCTTTAAGATTACAATAATTAATCAGCAATAGGTCAATGAGAGCTTGAGTCTCGCGTGGGGTGTGTCACCACCGATAATCACTCGACTCCGCAAATTGAAGAAGAATTATTTTAACTCTAGATAAGAATACTCTTACTCTGTTTTTTGAGGATATTGAGAAATATTATTAACTACAATTACTAAATAATACTACAGAAGTTATCCATATCTATACCAAGGAGATTGTAATATTGACAAAGATACTGGTTCATGCTGTTAAACATTTTTATTGTAGAACTTGTTCATTTTACATTGGTAATAATCAAAAAATATCTAGCTGTCCGTCTTGCAATACAACTGTACAAGAAGATGCATTTTTTTTTTAAATTGATGTTTGTAGTCAGATAAAATATTTATTTGAAAATTGCAAACTTGGAGAAAAATTAAAAACACCCTCGACATAATGATGTCATTACAGATATAACTGATAGCTCGGAGTACATCCGAGTTAATTCGCGATTACATAGAAATAAATATGATTTGACGTTAATAATAAATACAGATGGAATTTCGTTAACTAAAAGTGCAAAAAATCATTGTTGGCCAATAATGTGTTTGTGGGTTTGTGGTATGATAAAGACTGCAAACCACCTATGAATATCTTTTTTTAACCACTAAGTCTAAAATTACAGAAATTTTTCGAATATGGTATTGATTGGGTTGCTCAAATAACGAATAAATCTTTCAATTCTGAAATAGTTGCACCATTAGTTATTGCTGATGCTCCAGCTAGAGCTCAACTACAAAATGTTTTCATTGTAATAAAAAACTTAGAGATGGAGAGAGAAAGAAGCATCGAGCTCGACAACTAATTGTATACCATAAAGAACAGATAAGAGGAGTGAAGGGAGCTTCTATATTATCCAGTATACCTCAACTAGATTTAGGTACATGTTTTTTACCAGAATTTCTGCATTCTGTGTTACTAGGAGTCGTTAAACAATTGTTTAATTTATATTTTTAAAAAAAAAGGTCCTTGGAATATTACAGCGCATATCAGTGATGTAGACGATTTTTTAAAAAACATTCATCTACTTCTAACTTGTAATCGAATGCCAAGACCGTTATCTCATTTGAAATATTTCAAGGCATTTGAATTTTATAATTTGCTTCTGTATTATTCTCTTCCCGCTCTTGTGAATTATTTACCGGAACAATATTTTCAGCATTTAATAACCCAAGTCATTGCAGTTTTCAATTTACTTCAAGATTCTATAGCAATAGATGATTTATATAGAGCAGATAATTTACTACGATCATTCGTCGGAGATATTCCAAATCTTTTTAGTGATAGAGAACTAACTTATAATACTCATCAACTATTACATCTTGTTTTATCAGTTAAACGATGAGGTCCATTATGGGCTAACTCAGCATTCCCTTTTGAAAATTATAATGGTTTCATAGCTAAAAGTATTCATGGTACTAAACAAATGAGCCAACAAATTATAAACAATATACAAATATGTCAAGGCATTGTTATTTTAAAGCATCGCATAGACTTGCAGAATCAGTGTAATGAAGAACATAATGTGAGATATACTTATGAAGTTTTAGGTAAAAGTATTAGCCATTTGAAGTTAAATGATATAGAATGATCGATATTATCAGACATAAATATTGATGTTACAAAACTTCAGATACACACCCGTGCGAAGTTGAATGATGAAATTTATACAACCGATTTATACAAAGAAAAAAAAGCTAATAGCCACAAGGTTCAGCTAAAAGCAAATAATAATTTCCATATTTACGGATTGATTAGATGTTTCTTTGAAATTGAACATCAACTGTACTTGATACTTCAAAAATTTTCTCTAGAACATGATAGAATGTTTATTCACTATAGAACAAATACTTTAGGAAGACATATTATTCCAATGGTAGAAAAGGATGAATTTTTAATTATTAAAATAGTGGATGTCCGATCTACTACACAAATCATTCGTGTAAAGCGATATGTATGTAAAAGACCTAATTTATTACGAAAGAACATGTAATATTACTGTTAATACTTTTTAAAATTTAATAAACAGTCGAAAAATTAAAATTTAAATCATTGTTTATTAATTATTCCATAAATATCTAGCATAATTATTTTTTAATCGAGAAAATTATCTTAATTTGAAAATAATAGTAATTGAATACAGTAATATGTACTTATATGTCTTAATACATAAATTTTATAAATTTAGAGGCATGTATCCATATTTACATATGTTGTAATACCTTATTATATCTAGGAATATAATGCGAAACTTGGAAAAATTTTGCGTTAATATAAATTAATCCAACAATATATGTTTATATGTGGTTACGTAAAATTATATCTGTTTGAATAAAATGATTTTCCCTTATAATGTATGTTGATGTCTGCTTAGATGTGTTCTTATATGCTCATATCTAATTTGATATAGCGATAGATACTGGTACTTACTAAGATCTAAAAGTCAATTAAGTATTAATATCTTATTATATATAACTTAAAATTTTTATATAAAATTATATCTAAGTAAATATAATTATATATAAAAACATATCATAAAATTTAAATTTTATATCCAACTGGATCAAATTATATCCGATTATATATGTTTATATATAAACTTTTTTTCTCGGGTTCATATACTAGATTTACTGAGAAAAGATCTAATTGTATCTAGGAAGATCTAAGCTTTTCTCATGGTATTTTGTGTTGAATACTACCAAATGTGAAATGGTATTCATCAAGTCGTATCTAAATAGAGCTACTTTCAGCATCGCCATCAACGACTGTTGAAAGTTATTAACACGACTTTATATAACTGATGTTCAAATGCCTTGGAGAAATAGAGTAAAAAAGTATCTATGAGTTACGCAGCTATTTAGAGATAATAATTTATAATAAAGTGGATGACCCAAATAAGGCCTTATTAGGACATAGGCTTTATTTGGGTCACCCACCTTATATTACAGAATTCAAGAACGATATGGTATCATGTAGCAAAAATCACAATTATTTTAGTGGCAAATATGGTAGTTTATTACATTTTAACGTAAAACAATACATAAATTTTTCGTTCTTTGTCTTTTTCAGTATCTGACAATATTATAGATGTAGCTTCTTTACTTATTCCATCATATAATTCTCAGTCACCATTTCTTCGTTGAACGAAACATCGATAATGTGACACAGGAATATTTTTAATATACTCTACAACTCCTATTAGTCTATAACTATTTCCATGAAATTTGATATCACTGGGTAAACTTGTGAGTCCAATGAGACGTCTATATTTTTTGTGAAATCCACATTTTTAGCTAAAGTTGGCCACTGAAGTGATTCAATATCAATGAATATGTGTTCTTCACTTGCAAATGTTCTTTCTTCTATTTGACTACATTGACTACAGACATTTATTTTAGGTCGATAAGATTCACTTAATGCCTGTTGTAGCTCAAAAATTCCATTCTGATACAATCGTTCTAAATCTAACGTTATAATTCCAAAAATTTGTCGATTAATAACATTACAAGTATCACATTTGGTTACTTCAGTAAGAAATGGTATATTGTAGAGAAGCTCACCTATAATACTACTGATATTCGCGTTGAAGTTGAACGTTTTGCCTTAGAGGCTCTAATGTAGACAAAATTTTAGTCCTTAATACATAGACATGTAAATCAACGCCATTCTTGGAAAGTTTCTTTAAGAAATTAAACACTTCATGATCAATAGATTCGATATAACTTTGATACGAAGGCATAGTATGACTGATCGATCTACAATTATTTTTTCAATATTTATAATTGAATTTTCAGAATTTTCTAAACATTGATGAAGATAAATTTTTACTCCGCTTAATAATACCTTAACGTGATCACTTAAAATCTCATTAACATTCAAGCTTCTCTCTTTAACCGTTGAAGGAGATTGTTGAAAATCTTCAGGCTGGTTACTCAGTTTTATGTCTGATAAAAAAATTAATACGGTTTGAAACATTATTCCGATTATGAGTAATATATTGGTATAAATAATCTTTAGACATTACAGGTTGTAACAACTGAGATGCTCTATTCCAGACGAAATCGTTCTATGGCAAAAATTTGTTATCATCTAAACGAAAATTTATATCTTTTAGAACATTAAATATTTTGTCCGGAGATTTCGCAGGCTTTCGTGGCATTATAATAAAATTTAAATGAATTCGAATATCTCTGTTTATTCATTAAGGAAAAATTTTTAAGGTTATGTGATTCTCGGAAATTAACATAAATGTGTTGACGTCAAAAATGTATCGTAGAAAATCATCATCGAAAAGGATACAACCAAAGTATAATAAAAGTTAAAGATTTTAATGAATTACGTCCACCAAAAGCAATATTTTGTAATAATAAATACACAATAACAACGCTCTCAATTTACGGTTAGTAGAAAAAAGATAAGTGGCTACGATAAATCGATGTAAACGAATCGAATTACGATTTAAAGAATCGAAATAGTATTTTCGAGACAAGTGTAGCATACTATTTGAGTTATGAAAAAATATATAACGCTTACCGTTAAAGAAATTCATGCACGACTAATAGTATAGTATGAAGAAAACCTATGTTAAAATATAATTTAAAGATAAATGACTGTATTTGATATGAAATTATACTTGACAATGAGAATTAATTTATTAAAAAATTATGAAACTTTCAATCGTATTGTTTACAAGAAATCTGAATTTAATTGCGCCATTCGGTTGAGTGTTTAACTGAACCTTCAACTGAACTTTATACATTTATTATTGCTAATCTAAACGGTGACATTTATTGATACAGCCAACTAAATTCATTTGAATTATTAGCTATCACTTTCAAAATTCTCAAAGATAAATCTCTAAATTTGTTTAATGCACGAACCTCCGTAACAGGCAGGGAATGGAAGCAAATGTAATTCCATATTACAATGGAAACGAATTCATAACTCGTGTATAAACGATTTGAAAATGATGAAAGTTACATACTACTTTCTCGCAATATACAAACCACCATACGGACGCATGTACAAGAAAATTATCAAAAGTATAAAAATCTCAAATATTGTGTAAGAAACTAATGACAATAAATTAAAAAAAGCAAACAGCATAAGCATTTAAAGGCTAGAGATATTCGGATAAAAGATGAAAATTTGAGTAGATTTCATGCAGCCACGGATAAATAGAAAAACTTACAATTTGTCTTAAGATTACCTAAACATTGTTGTGCAATCGAGTAACAAAAAGTAATAATTTAAAAAAACAAAAACATGCTATTAAGATGAAGAATAAGTTGATGATTAACAATACCTTCACTTATATCACAAAAAAACTACAAATGGATGAAATGTATTTGTTGAAAATTAATTAATTCTCAGTTTGAATTTGCCACGTGACAGGAATTTCGGCGGCCATCTTGGGACACTCAATGAGTTCCAGATCCATCTAAATTGATAATTGCTGATTCATTTTCCCAAAGTCCTGATGATGGTAAACCTGCTAACAATAAAAGCAGTGGTAACAAGCCACCAGATGTTTTGGTTGAAGGTAGACGACGTTTACGTTGTGGAGTTTTCTTTTTCTTTATTTGTCCCCCTTTTACTCTCTTCTTTCGTGAGTTAACTTTCTGATAGATTTTCTCTATTCTGAGGATATGCTATATCATGTGCTCGACAAGCAGTAATTAATAGATTGATTCCTTGATCACCTCGAGCCAATCGTTGCTGTAATTCTGTACCCGGCCCACAAAATTGATAGTCTGAAATATGTAATTCAACAGATGAATTATTAATGACTTTATTTAGTATCTCCGCTCCTTTATTAGATGTTTTTTTCTTGACAGTCATTATTCAACTAATTGAAAACTATAAAAGTGTCGATATTTCAATCCTTACGCTTAGTTATTATCGAGATGGAATTTAAACCACAAGATTTGAAATTATCTGTAGAAAATTTTGATAAAGTTATACCAATGAAAAAAAATACAAAGACTAAACGTCATGGTAAATTATTACTAAATTCTATACGCTCAGTTATTTATGGACCGTCTAATTGTGGAGAAACAAATGCATCGTTGGCTTTAATCACTCATCCAAATGGATTAAGATTTGGAAATATTTATCTGTATTCTAAATCATTAAATCAACCTGAATATAAATACTTAGAAAAACTACTCAAGCCGATTGATGACGTTGTTTTTTTTTTATTCAATAATAATGAACAAGTTGTAAAGACAGATGATGACTTAATTCCATTATGATATTTGATGATATAGCTTGTGAGAAGCCAGACAATGTTCGAGCATATTTTTGTATGGGTCGTCACAAAGATGTTAATAGTTTTTATCTTTGTCAAACTTATGCAAGAATCTCAAAACATCTAATACGGGATAATGTAAATTTCCTCATTCTCTTGCGACAAGATGAAATGAATTTACGATACATATATAATGATCATGTTAATGCAGATATGAAATTTTAACAATTTGAAGATTTGTGTACTTCATGTTGGAATAAAAATGATTAGACTTCTCGTCATCGATAGAGATGGTAAAATCAATAATGGAGGGTATAGAAGAGGTTTTGATAGTTTCATATTGTTGAGAAAATCTTAACTTGTGAACTTACCTAACCGTTTAAGGATAGGGATGATTGTGCCGGAACAGAGCAAACGGAAGTCAGGTTTTATAAAAAATAAAGTATCTTTATTTTAAGCACTAACAGGTACACTAAATACACAGACAAATTTGTGTTACTAACTAGGAAGACTGAATGTCGCTCAAAATCACTGAATGTCTATTTTAATTATACTGAATCTGAATTGAATGTCCAAAATATACTCAACTTGGCGTGTTCGGTATTATTGACCTCCCACACGAGCTCAGCACGCTTCTCAAGTTGAGCAAGAATGTGATTGTGCACGTGGCGTTAGCCCATCAATGCAATGCAAAATGAATCTTGATGAAATGTCGTGAATTACAATGAAAAGTCTTGAAATATTACTTGATTCTAGTTTTAGAATGAAGCTTGAATGGCTCTGATAATTTTCAATAGCACTAGTACTGATGATTGACTCAAACTTGTAAGATTTGTTAAGAATGAATAAGTATGGCGTGTACACGTAAACGAGAACAGTAAAAGAATGGCGACAGGAACTTCATTAGTCAAAAGGGACACTAAAAATTAGTCAAATGAGTGACTAGATTAAGAAATATTGATTATTTGGTCGATTGGTTGTCGACCCAGTCCCAAGATGGCCGCCGAAGTTTCTGTCAGCTGGCAAATTCAAAGTGGGAGTTAATTAATTCTCAACATGCCGCCCGCCATCAGCAACTGGTTGATGATTGTCTCCTGGTTGATTCTGCTGCTGGGCTTTAGGAGTTGGGTTGATTGGTAGAATGGCTAGCTTGACGATTGGTCTGACCAACGTCGTTGTTGGTGTCTTCACCGTTGCTACTCGTAGCAGCCCGTCTTGCCCTGGGTGCAATTGAATGATCCTCACGAGTGGCCATTTCGTGGGAGGGGGGGAATCTTTCATCTGTTAGCAAGGCTAATGCACCAACTTGAATTGTTCTGTTCCTGAAAAACCACTTAGAAATAGCTTGTAATTTTTGTAAGTAAGATTGTGACCACCTGTACCAGAACTGCTGTGATTGTCGTTGAATCATCCGCCATCGATTTTGAATTGAATGTGCAGGTTCTGAGGTTGATGGTTCAGGAACAGTGTTGAGTGCTGACCCAATAAGAAAGTGTCCAGGAGTGAGTGCTTGAATGTCTTCTGGGTCATCACTGATTGGCTCTAGAGGTCTTGAGTTGAGAATGGCTTCTATTTGTGTCAGTAGTGTGGTGATCTCTTCAAACGTAAAGAGTGATTCTTTTACTGTTCTCGTCAAATGAAATTTAAGTGATTTCACTACTGACTCCCACTTGCCACCCATGTGTGGTGCTGCAGGTGGGTTGAATGACCATTGAGTGCCGTTGGTGATGATGAATCTAGAGATGACCTCATGTTCTCTGGTGAATTGTGTGAATAATTTCTTGAGTTCTATATCAGTTCCTATGAAATTTCTGCCACAGTGAGAATAGATTGTCTGGCATAATCCTCGTCTAGAGGTGAATCTCCTGTAGGCAGCAATGAATGCTTCAGTTGAATAGTCACTAACTGCTCCCAAATGAACTGCAGAAGTTGACATGCAGACAAATACACAAACCCAAGCTTTTCTAGTCTTGGCTCCTCTGCCTGATGATGTTTTGATTGTGAATGGCCCAGCATAGTCAATGCCAGTATGAGAGAATGGCCATGAAGGAGTGATACGTGATCGTGGCAATTGGCCCATGAGCTGTTGTGCTCTTATGCCTCTTTGTCGAGCACATTTGATGCACCGAAGAATGAATGTTTTTACTGGAGCTCTTCCACCCATGATCCAGGAACGTTGTCTGATTGTTGTGAGTGTAAGTTGAGTGCCACCATGTAGTGTGGTTAAATGATAATGTCTAATAACAAGAGTGGTGAATGGCAAATGTCGAGGTAGAATTGATTGATGTTTTGAATCATGACTCAACTGAGCATGCTGAAGTCGTCCTCCTACTCGTAGAATTCCTTCTGAGTCAACGTATGCTGTGAGTCTGTTGAATGAATGGTTTGGTGGAAGATGTTGATTGTTGGATAAAGTCCTGATTTTTTGGTGAAAATGTGCTGCTTGAGTAGACTTTATCCAGAAATTTCTCGCCTTTTCGATGTCAGCTATTGTGATTGATGCTAAAGGACTGGTAACTGGTGAATGTCGAAGTCTTGGAGTAAATTCGATGATTAAGGCGGTGATTCTAAGTAACTTGTTGAGTGTAGAATATCTGTTACCCAGTCCCATTGAATGATTTTGTCTTGAATGGCTGCTATGAGTAAAATTCCAGGACGAGCTTCTAAGTTACAAGCCTCGTCAGCTGGTGGTGAATTTACTGGCCAGTTTTCTTGATTTTCAGCTAACCAGGTGGGTCCCCTCCACCATAGCGAGTAATCTTTCAATTGATTGGCTGTAATGCCTCTTGAAGCACAGTCCGCTGGATTTTCCTTGCCAGAAATGTGGTGCCAGTGCGCGTCCGCAACTAGTTCTTGAATTTTCACTGCTCTGTTCCTGACAAAGTCCTTCCAGCGTCCTGCATTTGAATTGATCCATGGATGAGTGATTGAAGAGTCCGTCCATAAGTAAATTGAATGTATGTTCACTCTGTGGAGTGTAGCTCGAACATACTTTGTGAGTTTTGCTAGAATTAACGCAGCAGTTAACTCTAGCCTGGGGATCGTGATTTGTTTGATTGGTGC
Organism: Chelonus insularis; assembly: GCF_013357705.1. Classification (NCBI taxonomy): domain Eukaryota; kingdom Metazoa; phylum Arthropoda; class Insecta; order Hymenoptera; family Braconidae; genus Chelonus; species Chelonus insularis. Next base: position 415,148 of record NW_023276779.1, read on the forward strand.
TACTTTAGTTTTCGCACAGATGAGTGTGATTTTGGGCCCTGTGGACGGTGAATTGATTTTTAAGTAGATTGCCGCAGCCATCGCAAGCTGTAAAGCATCAGAGAATCCATGAATTTCTACAGTTGAATGTCTGGTTGAGTGAATCCATCGTGGAAGTGAGATCTCATGAAGTTGAGTGAATTCTTCTCTGATGATCAGCCAGCGATTGATGATTGATTGTGAGACTGGTTGGTCCCAGCTGAGTTTGTGTAACCATAGTTCTTGAAGGAGCATCTTAGCTCTGATTGTGATTGGTGACACAAACCCTAAAGGATCATAAATTTGAGCTACTTCTGAAAGAATGAGGCGTTTTGAATATGTTGACTCATGTGGTGACTGATTTTGATGTGAATATGAATGTGTCTGAGCTAGATAAGGAGCAGATCTAGTGCGAATACGTATTGATGTTGACGAACCCAAAGAAGTACGTCAAAGATGTCTAATTGAATTTTTGCTCCAGTATGAGTGATGTCATTCAATGAGATTCCAGTTGACGTCGGGCTGGATCCATTAAAGACGACTTTAAGCTTGGTGGTTGTGCTACTTGGTCTTAAAACCCCATGATGAGGAAGAAAGTATGGATGAATGTCTTGAGATTCTTGATTGATTGTTGGAGCAGGTCTCATGTGACTAAGTTCTTCTTATTCTTTCATGAATTGTCTGTAAAGATTGCTGTACTCAGTCTCGTTGGTTAGTCTCCTCAACTGACGTTTCAAACATCGATACGCAGTTGTATAGGAGTCTCTAAGAGCTGCAGGTGAAGAAATGAGTGGAATTCTGACAATGTATTGTCCTGATGAATGTCTAGAGTGAGTTGATCTTCACATTGTTGGTCCAAGGATGATAATTGATGTTGATTTGACATGGGAACCTCTTCTTGGACTCAGAATTTTGTCAGCAACTCTTGAATGTTTTCATGGTTCGTGATTGTAGTAGCATAGTGAATATGATAATGATTGACTGATGAATTTTGTGCTACTGGACCAAGAATTAGCCAACCAAAGATAGAAAGTTGGGCTATAGGAGCTGTTGGAGAATTACATATGATATTTTGTTCTATGATTTGTCCATAAAAGTCAGCTCCAAGTAGAATGTCTATTGATTGTGGAATGTTGAATGTTGGATCACCTAGTGTTAATCCATTGAGATGAGGCCAATGATTGTTGGGATAATTACATGGTACTTTCGGAATTGAAGCTGTCAACTGTTTCATTATGTGAGCTCGAATGTATACTGAATGACTGGATAATAATGATTGTAGCTCGCAGAATGTTACACCTTTTGTTTGAGTGAGCTTAGAGCTGCCTACTCCTCTTATGTTGATTGTCTGATGATGTTTTCTCAGTTGCAGCAGATTGGCTAGTTGAGTTGTGATTAGTGTTAGCTCTGATCCACGATCTATGAGCACTCGTGCAATGTAACTCCCTGAATGTGAATTGGCTCTGACTTTTGCTGTTGCTAACTGCGTTGAATGATCATCATGTAGATGACTTGGAATTGTTTGACTTGAGCAGATTGCTCTCGTCGATGATTGTCTACTAAGTTGAGTTGATTTAACGTCACTTGATTGATGATTTTGCGTGCTATTTGCACTACTAGTTGAATGTTGATTGATTGTCTTGTGGTCATTCTGACCTTTTGATTGTCCTAGATGATTTTGCTGCTTCTGAACTCGTCCTTTGGACCATTCCAACTGAACCCTCAACCCTCCTGAGGCCGAAACCTCATGTGCTAAGGTCATCCAGTCAGTTTGACCCTCCAGAGCAAGTCCATCAGCAAGATTGAATGTCTGTGAATTGTTTGAATGTTCTTCGAAGACTGCTTCGCCTCCTTATTGCTGTGAAGTTGAAGGTTGAGTGTCTGATGGTGATTGTTGTGGCGATTGTGTCCTGGAAGACGCTTGATTGTTGTTGCCTGATGATTGTCTAAACAGAAGTGAATAGAACATGGTGTGATGTTTGGAGTTGCATTCCTTACATACGTTCTTATTGGTGCAGGATGGTGTGTTATGTCTTCCAAGACAGTTTCTGCACAGTTTTATACTGTCTACAGTCCTCAACCGTTGTTCGAGAGGCAAAGCCCTGTATTCTGGGCAGACTACGATGAAATGACCACCATTGCAGCAGTCACAAATGAATCTACGCTCACTGGTGGTTGAGTGCGATGAGCGTTGTTGATTGTCTGATTTGATGCGTGGCTCCAGTTTCTCCAAAGTACGAATCCGAGCTAATAGGAAGTCATGAAACTCTGAGTATGTAGGCATTCACTCAAGATCATTATTCTGGGTTTCCCAGGGCTCACGAGTATGTTGATCGAGATGTTTGAGAATGTGGAAGATGAGGCAGCTGACAGCTTAAGAAGTCGGGCTAAAGCTTGTGCGACGTCAGATGCACCACTGGTTGATGTTGATTGTGCTGGAGGTTCCTTGGAAGCTACTTTAGCAGATATCATGAAGAAGTCTGAGACTGATTTGTTGAATGTCTCAAAGACATCATCCACAATGTACGGATGATGAAATTGAGATGGTGGCCAAACCTCCTCGAGCACTTGATGTTCTGAATTAAAAGACTCGTGCAAAGCTGTGAGTTGTTTTTCCAGCGAGAGTCTTTCTTCTTTGGTGATTGTCTGTTGTTGGTCTCTGATTTGTTGAGTGAATGACTGGGCTAAGCGTAGCCGAGCCATTTGAGACTTGATCTTGAAGGTCAATTGAATGGGTAGACCTGGATTGGGTGGTGTGCCAACTGGAATGATGCTTTCGGTAGCTGATCTTCTACCTAGCTTAGCTGATGGATCATCTAATTAATCGGTTGAACTACCAAACTCCTCTGCGCCATCGTTATATAAAAAATAAAGTATCTTTATTTTAAGCACTAACAGGTACACTAAATACACAGACAAATTTGTGTTACTAACTAGGAAGACTGAATGTCGCTCAAAATCACTGAATGTCTATTTTAATTATACTGAATCTGAATTGAATGTCCAAAATATACTCAACTTGGCGTGTTCGGTATTATTGACCTCCCACACGAGCTCAGCACGCTTCTCAAGTTGAGCAAGAATGTGATTGTGCACGTGGCGTTAGCCCATCAATGCAATGCAAAATGAATCTTGATGAAATGTCGTGAATTACAATGAAAAGTCTTGAAATATTACTTGATTCTAGTTTTAGAATGAAGCTTGAATGGCTCTGATAATTTTCAATAGCACTAGTACTGATGATTGACTCAAACTTGTAAGATTTGTTAAGAATGAATAAGTATGGCGTGTACACGTAAACGAGAACAGTAAAAGAATGGCGACAGGAACTTCATTAGTCAAAAGGGACACTAAAAATTAGTCAAATGAGTGACTAGATTAAGAAATATTGATTATTTGGTCGATTGGTTGTCGACCCAGTCCCAAGATGGCCGCCGAAGTTTCTGTCAGCTGGCAAATTCAAAGTGGGAGTTAATTAATTCTCAACACATATGTATAAATTAAATGCTTTATTCTGAGTATATACATTTATAAATAATTGTTTGTTAAGTAAACATCATCAATATGAGTGAATTGAGTGGACAACTTGAGGAGGCAGTCAATGTCTTGGGAAAATTGATGAAAGTCAGCGATGTTATACGTCGAAAACATGAAATGATTAAGCATGGGAAAAATGATAGTGAGTATTCATTAAATGAATTTTCTAAGCCCGTAGTGACACCATTACATCAACTTATAAATAAAAAAAACGTCTTTCCTAAAATATCAGTATTGAACGACGGTAATGGGAATATATATCGAAGAATGGAAGACAATATGCCGCCTCGGGAAAGAGGAAATTCAATCATCCGAAGCTGGATATTTTCTCTATTTATAACGATAACATGAAAAAAAATAAACGTGAAGAAATCAATCAGAGCAAAGAAGTTAGAGCAATATTAAGAGCTATGAAAAGACCAATCCCTATAAATAATTCGAAGCACGAAATGATGGAAAATACAAAAGTACAAGATAAAGAAGAAGAAAGAGCAGCAAAAGGAAAAGACAGAGAAGCTGTAGGCGAGAAAGAAGTAGCGGTGGGAGGAGAAAAGGAGGGATTAGTAGAAAGAATGGAAGTTGTAGAAGAAGAAGAAGATCAACGACAAAAGCCTACAGCGAGTATGATATCAAGTACCCCCCTCAAAATCATCGAAACAATAAATAAATACATAAAAATGCTTAGAGATAATAATTAAAATATGGATACAAAGTGTGGCGTAAGAGAACTTCGAGAAAATACGCTTTACATAGAAGATTCAGAAATTGCTTTTCAGGGTGAAAACTCATACATCTTTTACAGCCAATTCAATCAATACAATAAATTCAAAGTTAACAGCACTTCAAACCAAGTTGGATGAATTAGAGATGATACTTGAAAAAGGTATATAATCTGAAGTATAGTCAGAAACTAATCATTCGTGTGGTAACTTTTGTGGTGTTCACATCGTTTTCTGAAAAAATAAGCATGCATCGTCTTGGAGAGCGTTGGGAATCTACTCCCGGTCTAGTGAGAGGGCCTCCTGGAAGGTTTCCAATTAACTAGTGGCGATATTGATGGAAAACGATTGTGCAATATAACTGATTTAAATGATGCAGCATCATTGAAAAGTGTTAATAATATTGTGCATCAAGAATTTAAAAACTTACATGAAATACTGTTGGCAGATTTGAATGAAACAATAGATTTATCACATGATGAAACATGATTATTAAGAGAATCTATATCTACTTTGAAAGAACAGATAAACGACATAGAAGATTCAGTATCCGGTGAAATATCATTATTATCATTAAATGAAACTGTATCTATTTTAGAGAAGATGTTGGATCATTTTGAACAAAAATTAATCGCAGAGAGAATTTATGCTAATTCTATATTTTTAAAAATTTGATGCCATCACTGATTTAATGGAATCACATTTGGAATGCTTTGAATTAGGTGCTCGGAAATGCTCAGGGCAAAGGGGCAGACCTTTGTGTCTTTTAAATAAACTTTGAGGGTATTCCAAATCAACTTCAAGTATATAACCAGTAAGATCATCATCGCTTATAGTCATAATATGGATTTCTGTCGTAAACCATTTAAAAGAACCATATGGTAAAGAAGAGCTCATGGCTGCTCCATACAAATTATTTACATCATAATAAGGATCTAAATTATAAGTTCTCATACAATTGATTCTAAAATATTCAAATATATCAGTTAGAAGGCAAACATCTATGGTCAAATATAAATCATAACAATCACCTAATGTTTTAGTATTGAAGGGAGACCATACTTTGAGTGTATGTTCATAATCCTCCTCATCGGTTACATTTAAATCATTTAGAGAATAAAAAAGAAATTTTCTATCAGGTCATTGATTTTCTTCAAGTTTTCCTCAATTATTGCGATATTCATATGGAAACACACCTTTGCATATTGCTAATTTTAATGATTCTTCATCAGGGAACTTCTTACGCATCATTATGTTATCATCATCAGATAAAAATTCAGATAATTTATCGATACTAGAGCTCATAAAACAAAATGAATTTATCAAACGAAGCTGTATGTTTGAATTTTTTTTTTTCTTAATCATTATCCTCATTTGATCTTTTTGAATTTCTATTCTTATCGATTTTAACTACTTTGGAGGATGATATATATTCTCCTTTATTATAGGAATAATAGTTATAGTACCCGGAAAATCTGATAATGATATTGATTAAATAAGAAAATGTGAATCGTATCCCGATAAATTATGGAAAACAATTGAAAGTATGGGTTCTATTTGATAATTTAAATTACACTCATAATGAGCCGGACCACGAAATTCTTCTGTTAATTGACAGTAATCGCGAACTCCCGGTTGATTGGGTTCAATGCGTTTTTTACATATATGACAATTTTTTTCTGTATGAATATAAGACTGCTGCTCATCACTCAATGGATCCATTGACTTGGAATTGTCAATTATTTCTTTATATTTTTTAGAAAATTCATGCAACATAAACCATTTTATACAATCTTCCCCACGTTTAAGAGCAAATCTCGATTGTGAATCATCATAAGAGCAATGTATATAGAAAGCTATACTACATGGTATATGATTAGATCTTTCTCCAATAGGTGGTTCAATAATGCACTCTAAATCAGTACAAATTACAAAAAGTACTTTTTTGAGACACAGCACACCCACACTTAGATCAACACTCCATTAATTATTCAGTAAGATTTCCCCATCTATGTTCGACACCTTACCTCAGGAATCTTTCTTCAACCCCTCATTTGAATCCTCCCTCGATCCCCTGCGTCAATAAAACCTAGGACCCCCCCCCCACTTTTCACGTCTACAGCTATGAGAGTTCTACCACAGCACTCTAAAAAAAAAAAAGTCCGGTAGAACTCTCATAGTCTATCTTCTATATGGCGAACAAGCACCGCAACTCATAAGTCACATGCCTCAACCGAAGATGACTTCGTCCGACCATACGCCGTCTGTGGTGTGGAACGCGCTGATTCACCTACTCATTAGTCTTGTGGAGGCAGGAGCTCCAGAATAGCAACAGCGATGAACATGCATTTCCGTGCGCTTCTCGCTCAGTCAATGCAGTGTGGGATTGACATAGTTTTCCATCAGACTTATGTGGTGCCACGTTCGGATAGTTCACTGAACGACAAAAACTCACACTCTTCGAATGAAAAGGAACACAGTGTATCAAGCCGCCAACTCTTCAGTCAGCTAACACACCTCTTAGACAACTCATCTGTCAGCTAACGAACCTCTCAGACGACTCATCTCTTACAGATTAGAAGGAGCTGGGAAAACTAAGAGAAAATTCAGATAACTCATCAGCAGCAACTCATATTCAACTTTGCCCAAGATGATCAAAGGTCTTGAATAATTCACTTCAACTCATTTTTTCTGTCCTAGCCTGTGATAGTTTAGGAAAATGCAAATAACTCAACTCAGAAAACTCACCCTCGAGTTGATTGTGGGAAATACCGATATGGATTCTCAGTTTATAAAGATCTCAGTACCTCAGTAGATAACTCAAATTACATTGAAGACAACTCATCACATCTACACAGCCAACTCAACAGTACCAACAGACATACTCCACCTCCAATGAACAGACCTCAGATGATCGACAGACCACCACGATCATCAGCAAAGACGTTGCTGATGAGGGGAAAATGTTCCGACTTGGTCTCTACCGACGGCCTAACATTTTTCTCTCCACCAAATAATAAGATGAATAAGAAGACTACTCTAATTAATTCCTAGGCATAGATATACTTCTCAAAGGATCGAGAACGCAGAGTTATCGGGAAAAACGGTCTGTAGTCTTCAGTATTCGTTGGTGACTGTCAGTATTCGTACGTAGCTCGTACTCGAATGACTTTTGAGCATCATCGGACGATGCCAACCCACAGACAACTCGTTGCATCAGTCAACTCGGTATGTGTGTACTAGCAGAGAGCTCAAGCAGTCGAACTCTCCTGTGAAAACCCAGACAACTCCTCAGAATCTTCCTCAGAAATAGAATAACTCACCAGTTAATCATCAATAGTGATGATTATTAATCTATAAGGCAGTCTACCTCTCAGAAGACATCATCAGTATGCTCATGTTGGTCCGCATCAGCACCTTCTTACAAAAGGCGCGCATGATGTCGGCTTCGACGCCTCACGGCCTCATGGACAGACACACACACAAGATCCACACACGAACAACTCGCTTGTGTCTGTGTGGCTGACGCCAACACAATGGAACTTAGACTACTAAAAAAGTCCCAACTGTTCTAGCATCCAAATATCCTAACAAATACAGTCCACAAATTCCCGACTTCTCACTTAGCCGACTCAAAGTCAGAACAATGTGCAAGTCATCAATAACAATCATTATTGATTTCAAGGCTAATCTTATGTTTTCCATTGCTGTAATGATATATTAATTGTATCTCAACTATCTGGTTGGAAACAGGCAAATATTGTCAATCTAAGAGAAAAATTACATTATCTTAACCCGTTATTATGTAGGATATGACGTGAATACTACAAATGTATTTGCTGTATTTGATGCAATATGCACGACTTGAATGCATTACAAAAACACTGATATTAATGAAAATCTTATATTCACTTTGCATAGATGTATCTAACTTTTTCATGATTTTTACTCCACTACAAATTACTACAAATCTACGATCTTTATGTAGTAGTCATCTATAACAATATTTATTGATTTCAATTCCAAATTCACATTTTTCGACGTACCGACAATGAATGTTTTGTGGCACACCAGAACTCTTTAAGTTAGTTCGACAGTGTACCGTTATCGACTGAGTTTTATTATGTCCTACGGTATCAATTTATCTGTTAGCAAGAAGAAAAAAAACGTCGACTGCACAGTGTAAATTATAAAACACGTGCTCAATGCCGATTTAGAAATGATACTTAACCTACTTTATTTGCTCTTGTGAATCCGTTTTTTTATAGCTCCAACTTGTTCACAAATGAGTACAAGTTCACAATTGTCATGTTACAGTCATTTGTAGCCAGCTCCATTAATTTTTATGCCAATCTCATGTTTTTTAAGGCATCACTTATAAATAAATTGTTTCTGTTTTGGTATCTAATTAGATCCATGAAATCCTGACGAATTTATTCTCGATACATTTGCGCAATTTACTCAGTCGCGTTTTATCATCAGAACAGTCAACTTCTATTCTCTTGTATGAAAGCCATGGATACATGACCGCACGACGTTGTATTTCATGATAATAGATTTCCAATTGATTTAAGTTATCATACAAACTGTGGAACCTTGGCTAAGTACACGTGTAGTGCAAGTCAAGGAGACTGTAAAAATTCTTGTGAGGCAAACTTGCGGCTACAGCACACGACAGGACGATGGATCCCTGTAGGATCCCATAATCATTCCGACGGCGATTGAATAAACAATGTTAAACCCATAAGTATGTTAAATGAATTAATTTTTCAATTTTTTTTTATAGTTATATTATCCTTACGTCATAAAACTAATTATTATATTACTTAATCATAAAATTATTAGTGACTTATTTTGTGTAACAATTTTTCAAAATCACGATTGGTTTTCGAAATAAGTGTAAAAATACAAATTTTTGAATGAATATTTTTTGTTTTGTCATAGATTTGTGTCGAACTCCGAAGTTAGAGTTAGAAGAAAAAGTGAAGATTTTGTGTATGCAAAGAGACGAAGCAACTGCAGTTTTTCTCCCTTGTGAACATATGTGTGTAGAGATATACTGTTTTTTCTATTTCGTTCCATAAAAAAGTTATGGTTACGAAGAATTAGTGTTTAGAATGAGAGCAGATAGGAATGGATGAAATGCGTGTGATCCTGTTTATTCTGTTTTGAATAAGTGCGTATTAGCTTTAGTTAACATTATAGAGTGTGAGAGTGGGAGATGAAAGGGAAAGAGGGCAGTGTGTGATGAGCTCTGCAAAGAAAGAGATGCATGTAAGAGTGCAAGTTTTCGACATCCTTTTTTTTTAAATAAATTATTCCTGTATCACGCATCCCAGGGTTTTTTCATTTTTACAAATGTGGGGGCTCGTCCGGGATGAGAGCCACATTAGCGATTCAGGATCAATATGAAATTAATAAGTATGCCCGAACGGTTAGAGTTTTGTGACGTAGATTTTTGAGAGTGCTGTAAGCAAAGGACTTGAGGACGGTTGAACATAGTAAGTGCTATGTTGTTGAGCGTTTAGATAGACGTGCTAAACGTATTAAAACTGTTTAACGGTAGACGGCCTAGTAACAGTTTTATCTAGTGACGTACAAGGTGTTCAATCAGTACTCCCTGCTCTTTGGTCTAAAGTGCAATGGCGACTGAACAGAATATTGCTGATTTCAACGTAGATTCGTTAGGTACTGAAGAGTTGAGATAAAAGTTGGAAGAACTGAATCTTTTATTAAGTGGTAGTAGATGGCTCCCGAAGTTACATAGATGTTTTTGTCCTCTAAGATATGTCGCGTAACAACAGGGACAGATTATAGTTCGTCGTACCCCATTTTCGTACTGCCCTGTATAGTAGTCTGAATGTGGGCACTTCGAACGTGCCGAACGCGAGACAAGTTAGCGACCGCCGACCAAAGCGCATAAAGTTGGTACTACGGGAGGCTAAATTTCAAGCCCTGTGTCTGGAGCTGCAAAGTCAAAATATGACATGTAGGACTGGGTACAACTGGCCAATTGAGGTCGGACTCGTAGTGGTATGTTGTAAGGCCTCGTGCTCGTTACATTCATCCCTGTGCCTGTTTCAAGATGCAGGTATACGCGTCCCGGTAAACGCCATCGCGAAGAGAGTAGAGTCATAATTTCCCAGAGTTATGCCCTAAGAGGCGAGGGACTCAATTTCCGTCCTTCGGACGGGGGAAGCATGGATTTAAGTGGTAGCAGAGCTGTACTTGCTAAGCGATTATGTAAAGGATTACCAAAACCTGCAGATGAAGCCTCAGGGTCGCAAGAAAATCAAAATCGGCGGCGTCAAAGTGATCGAAATGTTCAGGATTCTGGGGATGGAGTTTGGACACGTCGCGAGTAAATGCACGAAAGATGTTGATAATAAAGGTTTAAGTGGAACTAAACCTCGCTGTGATTTAGCTAGTGTTAATGACAAGAAAATTCATAAAAGGATAAACATTTTTGGAAAAGACATAGACGCAATAATTGATTCGGATAGTGATTTGCATTTAGTACGATCAACACTATATGTTTAGCTAGGCGTGCACCAAAGTTACAAAAAAAAACGATTCCATTTAATGGCGTTAGATCGATGGGTGGAAAAACGTCGGGACGATTTGATGCAGAGATAAAAATTGATGGAGTGTCGTTTGTTTCCAGTTTCGACGTGGTTCCTGATGATTACACAGGACACTATTTGTTAATTGGTGGCGAATTATCCGACCATGATGAGGTCATTTTGAAAAAAAGGCAAGCGACGTTGACTGAGATCAAAGAAGACAACCCACAAACTGATTTTCAATCACCTGAGCAAATAATATTGACTGGACACATAGTGGACCCAGAAATTAAAGAAGTAGTGCGGCAGTTAGTTAAAAACTATAAACCCGAGAAAACAGCCGACAGTGGTGTGAAAATGCGTATAATGTTGCAAGATGAACTTCCTGTTTATCAGAATCCACGAAGATTATCTGAAGCACAACGATGTAAAGTAAATAAAATTATTGATCAGTGGATAAAAGAAAATGTCGTGAGAACGTGTGTATCAGAATACGCCAGTCCAATTGTGCTGGTTATAAAGAAAAATGGCGAACTCAGACTTTGTGTAGATTATAGATTACTGAATAAGATAATTATTAGGGATCGGTATCCTCTACCTTTAATAGAAGATCAACTTGATGGACTTCAACAGGCAGCTGTATTTAGTACTCTTGATCTTAGAGATGGTATCTGTCATGTGTCAATTGAAGAGTCGAGCATTAAATATACATCATTTGTGACACCCGATAGTTAGTATGAGTTTTTGAGGGTTCCATTCGGGCTCTCTCATTCGCCAGCAGTCTTTCAACGACATATTAGAGCAGTTTCTAACTTCCTAGTGGAAAGTTATAGGAATAGACCCAATGTCGCGAATCCCGAATTTTGACATATCTCCACGTTTCAAAGTCCTCAGAGTCGAATACGATCGTTTTCCAGTGGACGTCTGTGTGTATGATGTACGTATGTGCGTACGTTCGTTCGAAATTATATTTCGCCTCGATTATCTCGAGAACAAGAGATCATATCGATGTGGGACCAATTGCATACGACGCGTCATTATGTAACTCAGAACTGATTAGATTTTCAGCAAACTCGGTTTAGCCATTTTTTTGTGCAGAACCAAAAAACTAGCAAAAATGGAAAATAAACTGAATTTCTCAATTTATACATTATACAATTTTTTAGATAAAATTTCGAAATCTTAAAAAAGATATGAATATTAAATAATTAGAATACTTGTATAAAAATATGATGACAACATTTCATCAAAAAAAAATATTTTAAAAAACAAAATCAGCAATGAAAGAATTTTAAACTCGTGTCCGGATTGAGAAAACAGCATTATAGACCCTATAATAGTCAATAATAATTGTTAATAATATGGAATTGTGTCCATAACAATTGAAAATCGTTACTAACAAATGATTATTGATCATGGTAATATTTAAAAAAAAAGTTTTAAATTGTTATAAACAATAAAAATAGGGATCCATGCTATATATATATGAGTACTTTTAACGCATAATTTTTTCTTTTACTAAAAAAATGTTACCAACCGTATGACATAAATAAAAACATACTTTTTTTGTTCATTTCGAAGCAGTAGAGCATTTTGTTCGCATGAACATCAAGTGCAGCACATCAAAATACTCAGTAAACATTGTTATATTGCTGTTATATAACTTTGTTATATTCATTATGTTGCAGTAATATAATATAGACCTAACATACACCTTACTATTTTCCGTTTAACAACATAACATTGTTATGATACGGGGCAAGGCCGGAGGTGAATTTAGTTATATAATATTTGAAAAATTTATTCGAACGAACTTTTTAACATAATTATGATTGTGTTGGTAGTTATGATTGTGTTAGTAGTGTCTTGTACGCCAAGTTTAAATGGCGGGGACGAGAGCATCACCGTGTCTCGATGTCTGCTTGAATCATAGTCTGTTGAAGTTATGCACTTTGAAATTGCAATATCTTTATTATCATGACTTGAACATGCCATAAAAACTTCGGTAAACCCCATTAATTTACTTCAAGAATATATTGGGGATACTATTGTCTTTCGATTTTAATTATTGTACATAATTAATAGTTGTTCATGCCCCCATACACAAGATTTAAGAAAATACAGATTTATTTCATTTAACAATACAACTTTTCTTATAAAAGTTTCTGTAGAGGGATCGTACTTTTAACTTTCAAACCCATACGACTTCTATATTCAAAAAATTGTCATTGATTATTGATAAACATTTTACTTTCGACAGTAATTAAAAAGGATTCAATCGTTTTGTTTATAATTAATTTAGCATTTTTATTCTAGTATGTAAGATTAAAAGTGCATGAGATCAATTTCTTATGTTTTATTTAAAGAAAAAAGATTTTTTTATGGACAAATGCTGATATGTCGAAAACAAAGAGTGACAAAATGAAAATAACGGTACTTATTCAAGATTGTATCAACAAGGTGGTCGTACTTTTTGCCTATTAGACTGTGTTATGCTACCTGTGCTAAAATCTTACCAAAAATAGCCCCATGAAATAAAAAAATAGCGCGCTAAGTCAAAAGAACAAGGACGATAATCTTTGTTCTTTAAATGCTATTTTCGTAAATATATGCAACTCTAAAGATTACAAAAAGTCGTAAAATAATTATATAAAATTAATTATATGCAGATAAAATCAATTATATTTATCAAAGTCAAATAAATTCATTTCATTCGAAGTTGTTAGGTATTTTTTAAATAAATGTCACAGATAATTTTTGATAATCAAACAAAACAAAAACAAAACGAGGAGAGATAGAGTGCATAACATTGAAGGATAGTACAAAGAAAAAAAAATTACATTCTCCTGATTCAATATTGTAATAATTATCAATCTAATAGAAGCAACATTCTTTCAATAACATAAATTCCTCATTATTTATGAAATGCATAACGTATTGAATCATGTTAGCTATTATCTAGTGAATATTTTTAATAATGAAAGTCACGCATTTATCGTAGGTTTTTTTTTTTTTCTAAATACAGCTGTTGTATTACAAATGTATAAATATACTCAAAGTTGCTACGAGAATAATCAAAATATTCTTCAAGCCCAAAACTACCAACAATTAAATATATCACATACTCAGGATAAAGTTATAATTTCATCAGAAAATTAAAATGCTCTATCCAACAATGTAAATTTTCGAGAAACAACTTATTGAGTAGGTAACAAAATTGAAAATAAGCTTCTTTTATCCAAAAATCAATCCAATCAATCCTGTTGTTCAAATAACATGTTTCATCTAAAAGAAATCCCGTTTTTCCGCTTATTTACACTCGATTCCCAGCCTCTTGTTTGTCAGTGTTACCTAAATGCCATCTAACGCGGATCTCTCTCTCGTGGCCACAATTTTTCTACGATATATATATAGGTATAATCTTACTTCGTAAATTAAACGAATGAATGGTTAATATCTTTGTTTCGTTCGAGATTTTTATGTCTTATAAATCAAAATTTATAGAAAATAGAAATAACATTATTTACTTATGGATTATTTTCGAATCTAAATTATGTAAAACAGAAGTTGATTAAATTTTTTAACATGAATAATCATGTTTATTTAACGATGGAAAAAAAATTTCGAATGTCTGTATGTCTGTCCGCGCTAATCTCCAAAAAAACTAATCCGATCGAAACCAAACATTGCAGGCACATAGAGGGGGTTGTTAAAAAGGTTATAGGCTACGTTTCGTTTATGAAAATTGTTTATATTGAATTGAATTTGTTATTGTTGTTTTTGTTACTTGTTCAGTAATTAATTACTGAATAGCTAACCTCACTCAATTAAATAATTCAGATCTAGTCATCTTGCCGGTAACCAATAAAAACACTCATCACTCGGACCAATTAGGGTCCATCAATGACGCCGACTTCCGGGCTTCACGAATTTTCTTGATGAAGCTCGATAGCCGATCAGTTGCTGAACCGTGATCACCGACGATAGATTGTAGTTGTCGTACGAGCATTTATTTTTCTTTTTTCTGCATTTATTCTACTCAAGTAATTATCGAGATCATAATTAGTGCTCAACAATTAACTTTAGCAGCTCACTGAACTCATCTAGGATTCAAAAAACTCATAACTCTTACTGTAATCATAAATTCTGGACTCATTATTAGCGACATGGCCTTACAATCCACGTCGTAGTGCATTCAATCATTCATTTTGATAGTTTTACTATCAGTTCTCATCATCTCTATGGAACCAAATGAACTCATACACTTATAGAACTGTAAAAACTGTGATTATTGTTGCCTATTATTTAATAAAGTTATCAGTGTTAAATAATTTTTGTAGATTTTCGATCGAGTTAACCCGGAATATCTCTCATCTTATATTATTATTATGTATGTTTATGAGTGAAATTATCGGTGAATGTAGGTGATGGAGCAACTCGTGGTTCTGGGAGTTGTCCCATGAGTTGATAAGCGCATAGAATGCACCTGTGAATAAATGAGCGCACTGGTTGTCTACCGCCGAGGATCTAGAATTGTTGCCTTATGAATGCAAGCATAACATGTTATTATACATATTTATGGTCCATCAAGCTGGATTAACTCGATAGGTGGCGCAGTGATTTCAGTTTTCATGCACTTCCTGAACGCTCTGTGCTCTTTGTTTCAAGACGTAAACAAAACTTTTAGTCGCTATCGCCCGTAAGTGCTGAGACATTCTTTACCAGTGATACTCAGTTTTGGTTTGGCGCTAAGTGATTATCATCGACCTCAATTTTATAATAGTGATACTCAATTTACACTTTATAGTGGTGCTCATCTTCAACTGAAACTCAACCATTTTTGTATGCAGTGAGACTCATTTAAACTCATTAACAGTTGTGCTTATTACTTTCTGGACTTATTATAATCCATTTTACTCACGATTAATTTTCTTTGACACATTACTGTAATAATTAGAGCTCATAGACTCATTATAATTATTTTTTAATTGAATTATTATTTTTTTTGGACTCAATTCTCAATTTAACGGTGCTTTAGTGGATTGTGTGAACTTATCAACTATTCAAGATGGCAAAGTCGAAGAAAAGAGAACCTGAGTCACCTGACGCACCCGAAAATGCACTCAATCGTCCAATCATCATAATTCAGGAGCCCACGAGTGAATTAGACACTCACGATGAACCAGATACTGATCCTGGTCCATCACAGCAGCTCGGCACTGATGCTGGAGGCACAAAAAAGACCAAGGGCAGGCCTAAATCCCCTGTTTCTAAGGCCTCTTTACAGTCAGCTACACTTGTGTATCGCCTCAAAATTCAATATAGACGACACAGGATCTTGTTGGAAAAGGTCGATAATCAAAAGACCTTTTTGAACTCATTACTCCCAACTGTTAATTTGCTCGCTAAGCAAGATGTCGTAGACACATTTTGACGTGAATTTATCCACGAGTACAATGCACTCATCAGTAACTGCACTCAAGAGTTTATAGTCTGACTACGTGAAAAAAGGGATCTACGAAACAGCGCTCAGACACTACACTCAATTTCTTCAGATGATAAAAAAGGAATATCATCTGCGCACTCAACATCTCCCACAGGCTCAGCATTCATCCCAGCACTCCATTGCTCAACCATTGCTCTAGGATAATTTTTCTGAAAATTACCATCCCTGAGTTCAATGATCACTCCACTATGCCTGCAGTGAAGAAAATGTGATACTAGAAGAGTAGCCTGAAGGGCAAAGCACAGAGTTTGTTCGCCTCTGTGCCTCCAACCGGCGAAATGTTCAAGTCAGCCTGGGAGACGGTGACCAAGCGTTATGAGAACAGGAAACTTCTCATAACTGCTCAAGTCGACCGACTTCTGAAGCTGCAACAACTTACAAGCAAGTCGGCTAACGCACTCAATAGACTCATCAGCACACTCATTGACTCACTCAACGCACTCAAAGCTCTGGGCTCACCAATACAGCACTGAGATCACTTATTGGTACCTCTCGTGACGTCCAAGCTTGATACGAGCACCAAAGAGGCTTGGAAGAATCGACAGGGTGCCTCGACGGAGATACCGAAGCTCCAAGCACTCATAGACTTCATCACGGGCAGAGCAAAAGCTCAAAAAAGTCTGTAGAGTGCCCCTCTAGCAAAATCATTTAGCTCAGCCACTACGTGGTCTCCACAAAAGACGCAGAATTCAGCGAAAACTCATACTGCCAGTGTTCAACCGCGGACCTCCAAGCCGAGCTCAACCAGTACTCATCAATACTCACCTTGCCAGCACTCATCCTTAAAGTACTCAACCAAGTACTTCAGGCACTCAATCGCACTCATGAGTTGGTTCGCCAACTAGTATTCAACAGAAATCATCAGCAGTTCAACAACTAGCGAGCTCAGAAAGCACTCAAAAGTCAGGGGCAATCAGAAAGCCTGCATATCCTTGTGACATGTGTGGTGATCCTGACCACTACATCGTCACATGTGAGAAATTCTTTCACCTAACGAGGCCGTTGCGGATTGATTACGCACGTCGCAAGAAGTAATGTGATAACTGCTTGGGCCATCACAAGCCAGAAGCTTGCAACACAACGAAAAGGTGCAAACACTAAGGAGGCTTGCATCATACAATGCTCCACAATTTTGCTACCTCTTCTGACACTCAACAATGAGAAAACACGCTTGTGCTAGAGTACTCATCCTCGCACTCACACAATTACTCAAACACTCAGTCAACAACTCATGCTAGTCCGCACTCACCACCACAATCAAGAACTTATAATAACATACTCACTTACACTCAACCAACTACTCAAGGCACTCACCGCCGGTCTTCGTCACCGACAACTCAACATCGAGCTCAATTAAAGAAGCAGTCTCACTCTTTAATAGTTTCTGAGGCTGTCACACAGTCTCCTGCACTCAACAACACTCATTCTCACTCTCTTCCACTCACAAACTCAAATACTCAACACCATAACTCACCTGCATTCACCAATGCAGATCATAGCCTATCGAAATCACCTAATGCTTCCCCTGAAAATACTCAATGTTCACAAATTCTTCTTGCAACCAGCTTAGCTAATCTTATAACTCCTGCTCACACTCATACTATACGCATTCTTATAGACCAATGTTCTAAAGTTTCTTTGGTTTCAGAAGCACTGGTGAAGCGAGCCAAACTACCTCGACAACGCTCATCGCTGTCAATCACTGAGGTAGGAGTAGCGCAAGCTGGTCGGGCAAAGGAGAAAGCTGCACTCACACTAAGGTCCAGGTACTCAACAAACTCAGTCAACATTGGCGCTCACATACTCAAGGATCTCACTGATTAAGATCATTTTCTGGTACGTTTCGTCCACTGCCACAATTCTGACCTGTTGATATTATACTTGGTGCAGACGTTTATGGTCAAATAATTAAACCTAAGGTTAGATCTCAAGCCCCAGGAAGGTCATTGCCCAACTCACAATTTTTGGTTGCATAATTATCGGTCCAATTGACTCATCGCACTCTTCCTCACATTATGCTACCGAAACTACAGAAGGATATCATGGATGTTTTGTTGTCGATTCGTCGTCATAAATCTTTTCAACTGATATCTTTGGGTTGACGAACACAACAATCCCGCTCATTATCATCTCACCACTGTTACTTATGGGACTAGACCAGCTCTATATTGAGCAGTACGTGTTCTCTTTCAACTGGTAGAAGATGAAGGTCATAAATTCCCTCTTGCAATCAACCCATTCACACATAGAAGGTACGTCGATGATATCTTTGGAGGCACCGACACTCTTTCAGAGCTCCAAGAAACAGCAGACCAGGTGTCAAACCCATTCATCACTTCATCGCTTACTACAACTTACAGCAATTTTGTCTAGAGTCATAGCGCGCATGAATAGATCACCGAACGCATCACTAGCATATCTTATCAAGACCGATGACATCTAGAATGCGTTGATGTTCTGGGTCAAGCACACTGAACGACATGAATTATCAACAGAACTCACAATGATCGAGTGGCCGAAACATCACGCCTTTGCTCGACTCACCGCTCACATTGACTCAGAAGAAGTCATTCGAGTAGAAAGTAGACTCGAGAATTCATCACTCACTCAAGAAAACAAACATCCTGCAATACTACCTTGCTCATCAGAACTTACAAAACTCATCATCTCCGATGCTCATCAACAAACTCTACATGGTAGCACTCATGTTATGCTTGCATTCATAAGGCAACAATTCTAGATCCTCGGCGGTAGACAACCAGTGCGCTCATTTATTCACAGGTGCATTCTATGCGCTTATCAACTCATGGGACAACTCCCAGAACCACGAGTTGCTCCATCACCTACATTCACCGATAATTTCACTCATAAACATACATAATAATAATATAAGATGAGAGATATTCCGGGTTAACTCGATCGAAAATCTACAAAAATTATTTAACACTGATAACTTTATTAAATAATAGGCAACAATAATCACAGTTTTTACAGTTCTATAAGTGTATGAGTTCATTTGGTTCCATAGAGATGATGAGAACTGATAGTAAAACTATCAAAATGAATGATTGAATGCACTACGACGTGGATTGTAAGGCCATGTCGCTAATAATGAGTCCAGAATTTATGATTACAGTAAGAGTTATGAGTTTTTTGAATCCTAGATGAGTTCAGTGAGCTGCTAAAGTTAATTGTTGAGCACTAATTATGATCTCGATAATTACTTGAGTAGAATAAATGCAGAAAAAAGAAAAATAAATGCTCGTACGACAACTACAATCTATCGTCGGTGATCACGGTTCAGCAACTGATCGGCTATCGAGCTTCATCAAGAAAATTCGTGAAGCCCGGAAGTCGGCGTCATTGATGGACCCTAATTGGTTCGAGTGATGAGTGTTTTTATTGGTTACCGGCAAGATGACTAGATCTGAATTATTTAATTGAGTGAGGTTAGCTATTCAGTAATTAATTACTGAACAAGTAACAAAAACAACAATAACAAATTCAATTCAATATAAACAATTTTCATAAACGAAACGTAGCCTATAACCTTTTTAACAACCCCCTCTATGTGCCTGCAATGTTTGGTTTCGATCGGATTAGTTTTTTTGGAGATTAGCGCGGACAGACATACAGACATTCGAAATTTTTTTTCCATCGTTAAATAAACATGATTATTCATGTTAAAAAATTTAATCAACTTCTGTTTTACATAATTTAGATTCGAAAATAATCCATAAGTAAATAATGTTATTTCTATTTTCTATAAATTTTGATTTATAAGACATAAAAATCTCGAACGAAACAAAGATATTAACCATTCATTCGTTTAATTTACGAAGTAAGATTATACCTATATATATATCGTAGAAAAATTGTGGCCACGAGAGAGAGATCCGCGTTAGATGGCATTTAGGTAACACTGACAAACAAGAGGCTGGGAATCGAGTGTAAATAAGCGGAAAAACGGGATTTCTTTTAGATGAAACATGTTATTTGAACAACAGGATTGATTGGATTGATTTTTGGATAAAAGAAGCTTATTTTCAATTTTGTTACCTACTCAATAAGTTGTTTCTCGAAAATTTACATTGTTGGATAGAGCATTTTAATTTTCTGATGAAATTATAACTTTATCCTGAGTATGTGATATATTTAATTGTTGGTAGTTTTGGGCTTGAAGAATATTTTGATTATTCTCGTAGCAACTTTGAGTATATTTATACATTTGTAATACAACAGCTGTATTTAGAAAAAAAAACCTACGATAAATGCGTGACTTTCATTATTAAAAATATTCACTAGATAATAGCTAACATGATTCAATACGTTATGCATTTCATAAATAATGAGGAATTTATGTTATTGAAAGAATGTTGCTTCTATTAGATTGATAATTATTACAATATTGACATGTTTGTATTTGCTTGATAACATTTGATGAAACACGTAAGGTATAAGTTTCTTTGGCAACTGGGTTGTAAAACACGTGTTTCACAATTTCATCTATACCACTCATTATTATCAAATTACAATTAGCTAATGTGTTTTCTTAAAACTTTACTAAAATAAAAATTCGACTGACTGCACGCGTATTTCATGGTTAGATCTCAAAGAATGATCATTGTGCATGTCCCAATCTCGCGCAGTTGAAAATTGTCTATACGCATACGGATATAAGTGATGAAAACAGCGAAGACGGCCAATCCTTCACTTATTTTTCAATTCTGTGCATGCTTATGTGCACAGGAGAAAGATAAGTCTCTAAAAGTGGGTATAGGGGAACGTGTCAACATTAGCGAATAATCCTGGCCTACGTTGTCAAGGGATTCTATTGTATTCGATATTAAAACGTTCTGGTGGCGAGGGGGTGAAACCTGATGCCAAAACAAAAGAAAATGAAACTAATAGGTTATAAAAGATTTGGGGGTGGCTAGGCTCTATGGAGAACTATTGATAGATGTGGACGGTTATGTTTTTTTCACGGTCTTGGGAAGTGTTATTTAACTCGGTTACTTAAGGTGTGTAC
The DNA here is from genome assembly GCF_013357705.1 of Chelonus insularis. Classification (NCBI taxonomy): domain Eukaryota; kingdom Metazoa; phylum Arthropoda; class Insecta; order Hymenoptera; family Braconidae; genus Chelonus; species Chelonus insularis. Next base: position 436,520 of record NW_023276779.1, read on the forward strand.
TGAATCGATCGAAGATAGACATGTGTGTGCTATGTATTTCCGTACATATCCGTTTAAGATATATGCTAACAATTTCAGGGAACTCTTCCTTGAGCCAGTGGCCTTGACTAACCTTGAATAATTCGGTTGGGAAAATCTTATGGAGTCTCCGGTGCGTTACTCTCTGGAATTATCCTGGATGTTGTAAAACTCATTTAACTTATTTTTACCTATAGGGAAGTCCAGGCACTCCAAATAATTGACACCTGAAGATATATTGACTAAAATACTTTTTCTACCAGAAGTAAATACGATAATAATAGTTATCTTCAGGTTTACCTACTCCTCGCTACAAAAGCTTCGGGAATTATGTCTGTGTTTCCAAAAATTTATCATCCAAATATGTAATCTCAAAGAAGTACAGACCGGTGATTAGTAAAGATCGAGAAGCTCGCTTTATAAAGATAACTCGCTGTGGCTTCACTCAAGACCTTTATACAGAAGTTTAAATGACTTAAGCTCTCCAGTTGTAGTTTTTGTAGATACTACGATTCAGCAGGCTCCATGAAGATCGTCTCCAGGTCTGGCAGTCCTTCTATAGGCACTATCTGCAGCCGTGTTGCCCCAGTCTCACAAGTGATACTGTGAGCCTGGTATTCACCTGATCTTTCGTCCTGCCGGTGAATCATACCTGAGTCCCTCGAGGCGTGCTGTCGTTAACTGTTGGCACAATGCGTTCTTCTCACTAAGTGTTCTACGCTTGACTGATTTCTGGCAGCAACGTGCTGCAGTATGTTCATACGTTTGTACGTGCATTCGGAAATATTTTTTTGGTAAATTATTTTGAGAACAAAAATGATATTGACGTGGGACCAATTGCATTCGATGCGTCATTACGTAACTTAGAACCAATTAGGTTTCCAGCGATATCGATTCAGTCATTTTTTGTAGAAAATCGAAAAACTAGAAAGAAGAGAAATCTACCAAAATTTTGCAATTTATAAATTATAACATTTTTAAGACCTATTTTCCAGTTCCATCGTATGGACAATATGATGACGATATTTCATTAGAAAAAAATTTTTGAAAAACAAAATCGGCAATCTAGTCCAGTCATATTAAATTTTAAATCGGGAAATCTTGAAATGGATAAAATTTTAATAGAATATTTGTAGGGGATGTAGAATTAGTTTCCCCTAAAAAAAAGTGAGCTCCGACACCGGGCAAGGGTTGAAATCACCCTTTAAACGCTTTTTTATGCATTTTTTCACGTTTGTTCTCATTTTTTTCGAGAACTATAATAAATATGAAAAAATGTTTTAAATAAATGTTGTAGCGGCTACGTTTTTACATAAAAAAGTCCGCATCTTCGCAACCTTACCTGTAACAGGTAAAAAGTTATCAACCTCTAAAGGTTGGTAAAATTAAAATCGGTGAAAATATTGAACACCCTTGGCGTACGATACTGCTGTGAGAGAGACAGAGCGATACGTTCGCGCTTGTCACTCTCATTGCATGTTTTCGGGCCTAAACGCACGCATGTTAAACTCCGCCCTTTAAGGAAACACGAAGAGAAGATACATAGAGTCAATTAAATATATATATATATTTCACATTAATTTAAAACAATGTAAAAAAAATTTTCTTTTAAAATAAAATTCAATTAAATATTGGAACAGAATTTTCTATATTAATATTGTTTTTTTTTTTTATTTGTGTTATTTACAATTTAAATAGCACTACGTAATTATAATAAAAATAAAATTGTTCTGACTTGGAGGGGCCCAAGTCAGTTGGTCAGGAATAATCAAAATTTCATAATGCCGGACTTGTCCACCGGCGCTTCAGTCAACTCACTGGACCAATCATCGGGAAGTATTTCCCTCATGGCCCAGAAGGCAACTCTACGGCCCTAGTGACGCCAACAAGCACGCGGTCGAGCACTTGTGGCGTCAGTTAGCTCCAGGCAAATCACGCGGTCATCTCTGTACAATCGTTCGCAGTCAAATCGCAGGTTTTTGCAGTCAGCTCACTCGTTGTACAAAAAAGTACGGTCAAATAGACTCAAACAACTCTCACGAACATACGTGAATCATCAAATTACTCTCATCAGTGCCAGTGGTCCAGTATATTCAGTTGTAGTGTCTTTGGGCGCGTAGCTGAACTGGCGTCGACGCCATAGTGCCTCACGGACATTCACATATACATCGCACCCCCGAACAACTCTGGTGTATACTGTGAATGTTGCTATTCACTGTTGTTTGAGACTATTTTTTTGGTAAGAAAATAACCATCAGACAATTCATACGTGTACAAACAATTACTGTACAGTCAACTCAATTATATGTAGTGATTATTAAGTATTATTGATTATGTTAAGTGTCATTGTTGAATAAAAAACATCAAAACCTAGACAAATTAATGTTAGTGAATCATTTTTTGGAACCTACTGGCATCTAACCTTTGCTATTATTCTGCTCTCAATTATTACAGTCCACTAGTTTTTTAGTTTGCTCGTCCGGCCGATTCGAAGTCAATACATTTAAAACTTGAGAATGTATTGAAAAAGAAAACACTGACCTTGTGCGTCAGATATTTCCGGAGAAGCCCAAAATCAGTCAATAAGCCTCTCTTTTTCTAACTTATTGACTCTATGTATCTTCTCTTCGTGTTTCCTTAAAGGGCGGAGTTTAACATGCGTGCGTTTAGGCCCGAAAACATGCAATGAGAGTGACAAGCGCGAACGTATCGCTCTGTCTCTCTCACAGCAGTATCGTACGCCAAGGGTGTTCAATATTTTCACCGATTTTAATTTTACCAACCTTTAGAGGTTGATAACTTTTTACCTGTTACAGGTAAGGTTGCGAAGATGCGGACTTTTTTATGTAAAAACGTAGCCGCTACAACATTTATTTAAAACATTTTTTCATATTTATTATAGTTCTCGAAAAAAATGAGAACAAACGTGAAAAAATGCATAAAAAAGCGTTTAAAGGGTGATTTCAACCCTTGCCCGGTGTCGGAGCTCACTTTTTTTTAGGGGAAACTAATTCTACATCCCCTACAAATATTCTATTAAAATTTTATCCATTTCAAGATTTCCCGATTTAAAATTTAATATGACTGGACTAATCGGAAAGAATCTTAAACTTGTCTCACGATTGGAAAATAGCATTAAAAATACTATAACAGTAAATAATAATTGTTAATTATGAGAGATTGTGTTCACGATAATCGAAAATTGTTAATAACTAGTGATTATTGATCATGACAATTGTTGAGAATTAATTAATTCTCAGTTTGAATTTGCCAGTTGACAGGAACTTCGGCGGCCATCTTGAGACTGGGTCGATAACCAATCGACCAAATAATCAATAATTCTTAATCTAGTCACTCATTTGACTAATTTTCAGTGTCCCTTTTGACTAACGAAGTTCCTGTCGCCATTCTTTTACTGTTCTCGTTTACGTGTACACGCCATACTTATTCATTCTTAACAAATCTTACAAGTTTGAGTCAATCATCAGTACTAGTGCTATTGAAAATTATCAGAGCCATTCAAGCTTCATTCTAAAACTAGAATCAAGTAATATTTCAAGACTTTTCATTGTAATTCACGACATTTCATCAAGATTCATTTTGCATTGCATTGATGGGCTAACGCCACGTGCACAATCACATTCTTGCTCAACTTGAGAAGCGTGCTGAGCTCGTGTGGGAGGTCAATAATACCGAACACGCCAAGTTGAGTATATTTTGGACATTCAATTCAGATTCAGTATAATTAAAATAGACATTCAGTGATTTCTTAAGACATTCATTTCTTGTATTCAGTGACAAACGGTCATTCAGTATACATTGTGTACCTGTTAGTGCTCAAAATAAAGACTATATATTCTTTATAAAACCTGACTCCCGTATAATTCAAATAGACATTCAGTGATTTTGAGCGACATTCAGTCTTCCCTAGTTAGTAACACAAATTTGTCTGTGTATTTAGTGTACCTGTTAGTGCTTAAAATAAAGATACTTTATTTTTTATAAAACCTGACTTCCGTTTGCTCTGTTCCGGCACAATCATCCCTATCCTTGAACGGTTAGGTTAATTCAAAAGTTGAGATTTTCTCAACATTTTATTTTATGACAATCATTAAAAAAAATTTTTAATTGATATAAGAAAAGAGATCTATCTAATATATTTGAATTCTTCTAACGTGCAATTTTTTCTTTTACCAAAAAAAAAAAAAAAATTCACTCTTTATTACAACAATTTAATATGTAATATACAATCGGAAACGGGTTCTTTGCAATGTATTTAAGTTTATCAAATGTGTTCTGACTTCGATGAAGTGATGAGAAAGGATGGAAAAGAGATTACAGGTCGGCAGTAATCGAAATTTCAAGGACTGTATTTTTTCGGGTATTTAGATGCTAGAACAGTCGGAACTGTTGAACGGGTATGAAACAAATTGACTGCCACTATTCAACAGAAAAAATTAACGATTCATTAATCACTTGCGTAACAGTAACAAGTAAAAACAATGATACGAGAGCCTGTCTGATGATTGTATGAAATGAGTTCACTAAAAATGAGTCTTTGAATTGTCTGTGTACAGTCTTGAGTTCACTGAGATTTGTGATATAGCATTCACTGATATTTTACACAAAGAGTTGGCTGATATGTCTAATAATGAGTTCACTGATGAATTGTCTGATAAGTAGAAAATCACTGAAAAGTTGTATGTTTTCTAGGACTTGTCCCTGGACCAGGAGTAGTCTGCATTTTGTGAATAATCTGAGTTTTTCTGTACTGGGGTCAGTCACAGAGACTCAAACGAGTTGTTTGTGTGTGGATCTTGTGTGTGTGTCTGTTCATGAAGCCGTAAGGTGACGAAGCTGACATTGTTTGCGCTTTCTGTAAAGAAGAGGCTGATTCGGACCAACATAAGCTTACTGATGATGACTGATGAGAGTTAAGCTGATTGCTGAGTTTACAATCATTACTATAAATGATTGATTGTTGAGTTATCCCATGTCTGAGAATTATTCTAAAGAGGTATCTAGGTTTTCACTAGAGAGTTCGACTGCGTGAGCTCTCCGCTAGTACACACGTACCGAGTTAAATATCATACCGAGTTGTCTGTACGTTGGCATCTTCCGATGATGCCTTAGAGTCTTCCGAGTATGAGCTACGTAAGGATGCTGAACGATACAGACATGAACCGAAGACTACTGACTAATATAAACTGTTTTTCCGGAAAACTCTGCGTTCTTAAAGCTCCTAGGTTCTTTAAGTAAGGATATCTATGCCTAAGAATTAATAAGAGCAGTCAAATTGGCGTAGATGAGTTGGCAGGAGAGACCATGAGTTGTCTAATTAGTCGGTGGGGGAAGAAATGTCAGGCTGGCCATGGGATACATCTGACCACGTCAGAACATTCTCCCTCCATCAGCAATGTATTTGATTATGTTCGTGATGGCCTGTTGATTATCTCAGGTCAGGTTATTGGAGATGGAGTGTTCTTGTTGTTACTCCTGAGTTGACGATGTAGTTCTGATGAATTCTCTCCTGAGTTAAATGATTTACTAGATCGGATTCTGTTTGAGTTATCTGCTAGGGTATATTGAAACAAACATCATAAGTGTTTGTTAGCGATGTAAAATCGAAAATTCAATCATATGATTTAGACAACATATATAATTCTGATCTAGCTTTAGAAGGAGAAAAAAAAATAGAGTGTACAGTTAAATCAGTTTCTTTAACAACTCACAGTTATACTACACAACCAACGATATCAGCTGATGAAAATCTCCTTACTCCTCTTTTTCGTGTGTTAAAAGAACCAACTGGAAAACTTGGTCCATAGGTAGAAGCATCGCTTTTTAGATCAGATAATGTACACGTAGAAATATCAAAATTTAGAAAACTTACTTCAGGTAAAAAATTCAATTCAAATATTATATTATATGATATATTCTGGAAGTTCAGATATTAATTTTTTTGAAACACTTCAAAATCTGATTAGAGATGAATTTTTTCCAAATGTTGGAAAAAGAAGTTTACTTTTGATTAATTCGTGGACTGGACATGGCTCTGAAGCTGTCACGATTGTATTTTGCATTTGGAGATAACTGTAAGTCTCACTGTGAAATTCCAAGATGTAAAAATATTGTAATTATTCCTTGTGCATGGTGTAAAAAATAATTATGTCTTGAACATTTCTGCAGTGATTATCCTATATGTAATACATATAATAGATGAATAATTTATCTTCTTCATTTTGATACGAATCTGGGACAAAGGGAATATTTTTTTTGGCATCGACTTCGATGTTATTCTGAAAATTGCAGAGACACGTAGGTTATAATTTTTTATGCTTTTTTGATCGAAATTGGTACCATTAGAAAATAATCAATAGTTTTTGAGTTATAGATTTTTTGTTATTCCTAATAAAAAAAAAAAAAAATTATCTCTGCAAATTTTAGAAATAAGACTTTTTAAATCTTCAAAAATAGGTACAGAAATCGTACTGAAGATGTTACCACTTCAAAGTAGGCTTCAAATTTACTACTTACTATGTGGAATAACATTATCATTGAGTGCCTTTATCTATATAGGACCATCACTTTGGCCGGAGATTTTTCGAGTTTTCTTTCCGGTGGTAGTTTTGTGAAGTTTATCATGTATTAGGTCAGCCTGCCGAGCTTACGTTTGGCGGCAATATAAGAGTGCAATAGTTAGAATGATGTAAGAGACAGCAAACAACCTCAACAACGTCTAAATCAAATGGTCCTACACATGAATCATAAAACATGCGTCACCAAGTAATCCCGTGCAAAAATTATGTGATATTATAAACCGCAAAAAAACAGAATGCGTTAACCTGCAACTAAGAAGCTCGAGGGCAAAAAAAACAGCAAAAAAGCACAAAAGAAATAAAGCAAAAAGAAAAAACGTGTTGTGCAAGTAGAAGTAAAAGTAAGAGCTGAAGATAGACAGATAGTGTTGATTATTGTTTAAGCAAAAAAGCGTTACATGAAATAGTAAGACAGTAATGGATACAGAATATAGTGTGTAGTACAGTAGAACAGTCAAGTAAAGCGACAGATATTCCCAATCAAAGTGAGTACATTGAAATGAAAGAAGAGACAATGAAATACAATAAAAAAAGGTAAATAAAAACATAACAATAAAAGAATATAGCTACATGTGGTCAAACAAACTAAGGGTGTGCGAAGACAGAATCTTGCTCAACCAACCGATTACGCAGTGAGTGTTTGAAGGACTAAAGCGATGGTTCTTTTTTTATTGAATCAGGCAGCTCATTCCATAGCTGCAGACCAGCAACTGCAAAGGCTGCCCCATAAGCATCAGTGCGGTAGTTAGGAACGACCAATTGCAGCTGATTATCTTGGTTTCTCGAAGGTCTGATAGCAATTCGTTGTAGTAGTAGCTCAGTTAGGTAGGTAAGAAAACCTCGGGATATCGCGTGATAAGTGATACAGCCAAGAAAGAGTTTGCGATACCCAGGTACCGTGAGCCAACCGAGTTCACGTCTTGCCTGAGAGACTGGAGCATCTCGAGGAAGGCCGGTGACAAACTGCACTCTTTTATTTATGAGCCGTTGAAGTTTTAAGTCAGCTACCGTACCCGCTTTTTGTAATACCACCAAGCAGTAGTAGATGTGAGGTAGAACCAAAGCATTGACCAAGGTCTTACGTAGTGCATAGTCTGTATATTTTCAACAGAGGAAAGACTGTAGAAGACAGCGTTGACTTTACTAACCACACGCTTCATATGCTGAGAAAAAGTTAGCTTGGAGTCGAGGTAGACACCTAGATTGCGGACACTTGAGACCATCCTGATACTGGACCCTTCACAACCCAGAACAGGAAAAGCAGAGAAGTCGCGGTTGTTGATATACCTTCTAGTTCCAGGGAGGGCGGCAGCTCATTAACTGAGACCTCGAAGTCTCGAGAAGAAATCGGCGTGGCATCCGGTGGTAATTTTGCGCGGGTAAGCATGGATGAGAACAACCTGCCGAGCTCACGTTTGGCAGCAATAGCTAATTGCACAAGGCGAGAATCAGCACATTTCACAGCAATAGAGACAGTAGTCTTAGGTTTGGACGTCCTTCTGATAGAGCCGGACGAAGCAGAGACAACATTAGAACTGAGAGGAGTAGATCCAGAAGGCAATTTACGCATTAACCTGGATTCTACGATCTTGCCGGGAGAAACAGATAGTTTAAGGGTATCAAACACTGCTATAACCAAGGGTTAAGGATTGGTATTTCTAAAACAGATTATCCGATTGCGACCAAATGTTGCTTATATGTAAAGGGCATGTCAAAAGGGTTATAGGCTACTTTTTGTATACACAAATTGTTTACAACAACTGAATATGTTATACAAAATTGAAAACGGGTTCTATGCAAGATGTTTAAGTTCTTCCAACGCGTAATTTCTCCTTTCACTGAAATAAAGTTATACATTGAGTAATATGAATAAAATACTTACTTCATTCGTTCACAACAATTGAATTTGTTATAAAAAGAAGTTTCATTATTAAGCTGACATGTTAGTGCAGACAAAACATCGGCTTTTCCATAGAGCGGTTTCACAAGGTGTGGGGTAGCTGCGTAGCGTTGTGTAGAGCGGCGACATAGCGGGTGGGGGTTAAAGACTTTGAAACATAATAATTTAATAAAATTAATAGAATTATTATTTGTATAATTCAGGGTTCTAACTTTTACTTTACATACTTCAACTGTCGAATTATCAGGCTTTTATACGGTGTAAGCATAAAATTTTGGGCCGCCAGAAATAAAAGATTTTATGTAATTGCCTGTCCCATAACTTTCTAACTTATCAGTTAAATCACCCTGGTAGTTGCCCGTTTCAAGATCTGTACTATTTTTATTAGAAACATAACCAACTGAATCAGTATCACAATACAAAGCGTGAGCACCTCATTTTTCTAGATAAGAATATAACTTTAAACGGGCTTAAGCTGTTGTGTAAGCTGCTATGACGACATTTGTCGTAAGGTGTGACTTGAAAGCTTCTTCTTTCTCTATGTATAACACATACAAAATATCAGTATTAACGCAATGTAAACCTGTGATATCGATCTCAGGACTTGTCAGTAATTCCATAAGCATCATACGATTATTTCTTATTTCAGTTTGGGTAAGATTTTCACGTTGTTCGAATTTACTCCATAGTGAATTTAGAAATAATTTTGCAGCTGATCGCAAACCGGGATTATGTATTATTTTTTCTCTTTCTACTTTAATACCTTTAGCTTCTTCATTATTTTCTAGAGATAATTTTTGTTCAGTAGGATTATTTTTACATTGTTTTGGCCCGCCACTTACTTCTTGTTCAGTTTTTAAAAAGGTGTTAATATCATCAGTAAAAAGACATGCTTTGCACAATATAAACGAGAGTTGGCCGTAAAATCTTGCCGGTAAAACAGAGTATAAAATTTCTCGGGGTGGTAAGATCATAAATTATATAAGCCCTCTAATTTGATCAAAATTATTTCTATTTTTAAGAATTTCATCACATTCAGAATCAACATAAATTGTAGGGTGATTAACGGGAAATTTACCTTTTTTGCACACGTAGGGGTAAAATAAACATTAACATATTAAATTTTTTCAGAGCCTTCAGCATGACGCAATGATACAAAGTTTTCCATGCGGCCTACAAAGGAAGCATAACGCGGTTTAAGAGGTGTATTGTGTAATAAGGAATGAGAATTATTGAATATTTCCAAATTAGGATTATTTTTTAAAAGCTGACGAAAGTTTCATTCCTCCTCCTCAATAAGAGTATATCTTGAAATTGAAATACAATCTTTCCTCGAGTTTCCGGGTTATAATAATAACTGTCGACTAAAGTACCACACGGTAACCGGATCTTTTTACAGCGTGCAGCATGATCTATGATGCGACCACGCTTTTTCTCCTAGAATATTAACCACGATATCGCCATTGATAATTGATTAGATGACCAACGACATGCACCGGGAGGCGGTAAAATACCAATTGTATTAGCTTTTAAAAAATTTTTTCCAAAAATTTCTGTGCATGTTGATGCTAATGTACGATCTTCAGAGAAAGGACAAAAAAATTATTATACGCATGCTGTTTTGTTTCCGATGTACTGTAAATATTTAGATGAAAACATTTTTTACAAATTCGAATTAGATTACAAATAGATAAGTCTTTATCATTACCATCAAGTAAAGCAGACTCTATTAATAGATGTTTTATGAGAGCTGTCACAAATTATCTATTACATTCATTACATATGCGCTGTTTTACAGTTTTACAAATAGGGTCACTACCACGTCGCGAACATTTAAAAGCACAGCGATGTAATGCGGGGGTCGGAGCATAACTTTTATTGCAAGCCATACAAGAAAACGCAAATCTATTGCTGGACTGAGATTCAATTTAAATTCATAATGGTGCGTTTGCTAATAGTAAAAATGATCAGAGTTTGACTAAAAGATAGGGGCAAAGCCTTGTTTCCCTCTCCTGAGGACATTTTGTTTGAGTACCTCGCCTTATAGGGCATAAGTCTGGGAATGACTCAACTTTTAATGACGGCGTTACTTGGGACGTAATATTCTCGCGCCTTTAGAAAAGCACGAGGATACACGCCTCTAGCCCAAGGCCTTCCAACATACCACTACGAGTCCAACCTCAATTGACCGAAAGTACCCGGTACCTGCATGTCATTTTTCGACTTTGCAGCCCCGGGTGCGGGCTTGGATTTCGGTCTCCCGTAGTACCAGTTTTATCCGCTTTGGTCGGCGGCCCCCGTTGTTTATGGTGTGAAGGGTGTGAAGCACTATTATATTGTCGACAGCTGAAAGAGAATGTTCAGTGTTAGGTGTTTCATGAAATATGTATGAGTTTTTATTATTATTGAAGATTGTCAAGTAAGGTGAAATGGAGAATGAAATCCCTATCCGTTTGATCCACAGGTTACAGGTGTTCTGCGAAGGTTGTAGGTCTGCAACCTGTGCCTGGGTGCTCCGCCAACACCCAGGTGTGGATCAATGAAGTTCACGGGTTATGTTTTACGGTGCTGGTAATGACCTACTACTCCTACGGGGCGGAGGATTCTGTGTGTTGGGCATTGCTGCTTGTATTCGCGCTACTCTCCTGTTTTCTCTTACCCTCTCGCGGATTCTTCTGATTTCCTCGAACAATTTCTATTCCGCACACGCCTTAACAAATTGTTCGAGGGCCTTACATGTGTCCTTTGTTTATACGAATTTTGGCGCTATTTCAGGCCATGTTAGGCTAAGGTCAACGTTCGTTCCCAAACGTATGACCGATATGAGATCCCTACGTTTGTCTCTATATGCAAGACAGTGAAGTAGGAAGTGATCCACTGAGTCGTCGTCTCCTCTATTGCGATTAGGGCAGGTTGGATCTGCTTCGATGGCGTATTGTGCACGATGTGCACGAAATATGCCATGTCCTGTGAATATTGGCGTCATCAGGTTGATCAGGCGTATCCAACTATTATCAAGTCTATCTGCTATGTTTGGGAAGAATTAGTATGTTTTGCGGCCTGTTTTGGGCGAATCAATTTCTGCCTGCCATATCTTAAGTGTTGGTAACCTGAGGTTTATCATCGGTGAAGTGTGTATCGCGCATTGAGATCACCGATTGCTATACATATAGGTGGGATGCCTACCACCACGCAGAGGTCATCCGTCGGGGCAGATGCTCGAGCGTGCGCGACAACTCATAAGATGACCCTTTGCGCGGCCGCAAGCGTCAGTCAATCGTCAGCGTTACATAAATTGCTCTATGCCGGGGACGCATAAGCAATCACCGGCAGGAAACACCCCCTATATATAGTTCGGCAACCGTAGTAATTACGTCCCCAACGTATTCGCGAAAGGCGTCTCATGTTGTGAAATAGCTTTTCCGCTTGCACCCGTCGTTTATGAATATGTGCAGGAATGTTGAGTTCTCTGCCGAACCAGACCCTCAGGTACCTGACTACCTCTGGGTACTTTATTTTGTTACCCTCTATAGTGATCTTTGGCGGTTTACGTTCATGCCTGTCTATTTCTTCTGAGGTGTGGTTTATATTTTCGGTAGTTGGGATTGTTTTTATCTCTGTAATTCCTCTTGCCTCTAAGTTTTATTTTTCTCTTCATAAAGATTGCCTCCATCTTCGTTTTTGATAGCTCGAGCTTGGCATTCTTGCACCAAGTGAGTATTGTGACAACGACTGCCTGTCCTTTGGCTTCAAGGGCCTCCCTTGCATTGCCATCTATGATGACAATTAGATCATCCGCGTACGCTGCATATCGTTTTTCATGTTCAGACTGATCAAGTGTTTTTAAGAGATCATCGGATATGATGTTCCAGCACAGTGGGCAAAGCACAGATCCCTGAGGGCATCCACATGAGGCCATTTTTGTGACTGATCTGGTTTCCCATGATAGGCTGACTGTACGATCTGTTAAGTGTTCGGACGACTTGCTTGAGTTCTTTTTCATTGAATGGTTCTGCATCATTTGTGCTGGGTACGTTGAGAGCGTTCATCTTTATCCTGCTCTTTTTGTCTATATCCATTTTTGGATGGTCATCGACCACGTGTACTACCAGCAATCGCTCGGCTTGAAAGTTCAGGTTTTCAGTAACCTCTTCAGTGCGAAGTGCATTTTTGACTTTTTCGGCTCGCATCTTGTCGGCCGCAATCTGGTGTACCACACCCCATTTTTCTTCGTTTCCGTAGGTTGAGTTTGACTAATAGAACCATAATGCTCCTCAACGACTCGCCCACCATCGAATAAGGGTAGACACCCCATTCCGAAGGTGTATAATTCGAACACAACAATTGCCGTACCCTTGCGGACAAAGTATCGTTGGAAAATGTTAATTTCATCAATACCACACCCGTGACGGGGTAGTTTAACGCCGGTTCTGCTTACTAGTCTAAAGGTTGCTTCACATTGCAAATTACATCGACGGTCACACATTGTCTTTCAGCGTTTTTGTAGATTACCTGTACGAATTTCACCCCGTTCAGCATAAAGATCAGCGACAGCGAGTGAGCGTGGAAAGCACAAATTATCCTCATTATTAATGCTAAATATGGAACTCTTGAAAATATCTTTGAAACTCCGCTTTTTACGACCACGCCCTTCTATGAACTATTGAAGCCGTCGAAACAATATTATCTTCACTATTTAAACCTCCGGCACTTTAGGCAATTTTGCAAAGTAGCTCCCACAAATCGTTACTTGTATATTGTTGAGGTGGCCTAAAACGAGACCGTATTGGTCCACTTGTCAGTTTTTCATAATTAATAATAAAGGCTATTTTATCACACGTTGTACAACCTCGTGTGATGTATGTGGTAATTTCAGCTAAAGCGCCCTCAAACCATTCTAAATGATTTTGACTCCGGGATGGTGGTGGTGGTATTTTTATTAGACATTCTTTAATTTCTTCAATTTTTAATTTTGTAAAATTTTTTACCTGCTCTCTGTTGATAATAAAACGCTGTCCTGGTGGATAGATAGCCGCAAAGGTATGTGACGAGGTACTAGGTGAAACGTTGGCCTTGACGTTTGAATCAATAATTTTTTTCGCAGTAGATCTGGTTGCTGCACCGTCTCTCTGAATATCTATAATTAGTCTGATAGTTGTAAAAAGCATTATTCTTCATGAGGTCCCCAATCGTAATATTTAAAACCTCCATAAATTTAATAATTGAAATAGGCATAAATTTAACATAAAGGAATTCAAAAATACTTACTTTCTGAGGATGATGATGATGACCCTGGTTGACGGGTGTGATCAGCATCGGCATCCATTTCTAAATCCGGCACTCCATCATCGTTTTCTTGAAAAATATCGCCTAATGCTTGATTAGAAAATATTCTGAAAACAATGAAATTGTAGCTAAATATTATAAGACCTTCATAAAAAAGAAACGCTTGAAATATAGTAAAAAAACTGTTACGGGCAGAAGGCTCAAATTGAATCAAATATGCTTGAGTAATAATATAATTGTATGTTAATGTAAATAATAATTTAATAAAACCATATTCAACTATTTTCGTTGTCAATTTTTTAAATACCTTATGTCATTTATAATCAAAAATAATAATTATTTTAAGTTTTTATTATGTTAGGATGATGTAAACATATATCAAAATGTGTCAATAAAATAAACAAATAGTATATGCCTTTATCAAAAATCATAGTGTATCTTATTATATTTAATTACGTATGATTGAGAGAATTATTTGCTGTAAGCACGTGTATCTGTGGCGGCCATCATGTGTCGTTGCCGTAATTCTGTTGTTGTTTGCATTTTGGTGGCGTTTTGTTATTGTAGAGTCGTTAGAAGACCTTTTGGTCTTCACTCTTGGAATCTCCCGGGCAGGTCCAATGGCTTGAATTTCTTTTTCAGTCTGCTGGTTTCGTTGTTTCTATTAAGGATTGACGAAGCTAGTCTATTGGGATGGTCGCAGAGTCTGTCTACGTATCTTGTGCTAAATAATATTATTTCCTCTTTCACTGTGTTCATTCCAAGGTCGTTATGTATAATTTCATTTTTAACGAACCATGGGGCATTTACCAAGACTCTCAGTGCTTTTGATTGGAATCTTTGTATTATTTGGATTGAGCTAACACATGCTGACCCCCATAGCTGGATCCCATATGTCCATATTGGCTTGATTATTACTTTGTAAATTAAGAGTTTATTTTCTACAGATAGTTTTGAGTTCCTGGTCTGAGTGTGAAGGTTATTTGTTTGGATTTGGTTGTGTTAGCCTTAATTTTCCATCTCTTTAGCCATCTTTCTACTTCGCGTATTCCTTTCTGTAACATTCTGGATGCTTCTTTTGTATCTTCGTGCGTGACCATTAGAGCTGTGTCGTCTGGGAAAGTTGCCACCATAACGTGATCAGGTGTGGAGATGTCTGCTGTGTACATTGAGTAAAGAGTTGGTCCTAGAACACTACCTTGAGGTACTCCTGACTTGATTGAGTGAAAGTTTGAGGTTTGCTGTCCACACTGAACTTAAAAGTATCTGTTAGTGAGATATGATTTTAGTAAAAGGAAATACTTCGGTAACAGTTTTTTAATCTTGAATAATAGCCCAGCGTGCCAGACTTTGTCAAATGTCAAGGATGTCAGGAATTTTATTTAAGTCAGTTGGCCAGTAGGTTGGAGATCTGGTGCTAAGAGTATCATAATTGTTGTCTTGTACTGTTTTGAATAGCTGTCTTCCTCGCGTAGTATCTAGCCTTGAGCCCCAGTATTGATGTTTACAGTTGTAATCTCCTCCTGCTATGAATCTGTTTCCCAGAGTTCGAAAGAAAGTCGAGAATTCTTCGTTTGTGATTTTGTGTCTAGGTGGACAATAAACTGCTGAGAGTACTAGTGACCCATGCCAGTCATTGATCATTACACTTGTCGTTTGCAGGTGTTCTTCTGTATATTTGGACATTTCATAGTGTGATATTGTTTGACGAATGACTATTGCAGTTCCTCCATGTGCTGTTTCATCTGGGTTATGTGTGTCATATGTTTTGTATCCAGGAATTTTAAAATAATTTCTATGAGTGAAGTGTGTTTCTGAGACCAGTATTATGTCGATTTTGTTGATTTCTAGAAAAGATCGGGCTTCTTGTTGGTGTTGAGCCAGCCCGTTAGCGTTCCAAAGTGCAATTTGGAGTAAATGATTCATTTTTTGCTGCATAGACTTGATACGACTGTATTAAGCAGGTTGATCATTGTGTTAAGCAGCTCTGTTTGTCTGTTCATGATAGCTTCAATATCGTCATACGACTTTTCTATAATTGTTAGTATGTTCGTGTATTCTCTATTCATCTGCTGATCACCTTTGACTATATTTGAATAGGTTCTTCTGTTGGTGTCTGAGGTTGGGGGGCATAGCGGGGTTTGACTATCTCTGTTTAAAGATTGAGAAGGTAAATTATCGTTATCTGTAGGATTGTTTTGGTTATTTATAGTATTAGTCTGGTTGACCCATCTTGGTCTCTTAGGAGGATTAGATCTTTTTTCAAGAATATTTTGATATACCTTGCAGCCTTTGTAGTTAGCTGGGTGGGGGCCTTGGCATAGTGCGCACTTTGCTGGAGTGTCCCTTTGCTTCTGACAGGTAGTGGTATCATGATTACCCCCACACTTGACGCACCTGTATTGCCTATTACAATATGTTTTGGTGTGATCATATTGTTGACATCTAGTACACTGTACGATTTCTCTTCTCTTTTTTGGTGGTTCAACTTGAATTTTCGCATGTAATAGGTCTTTGAGTTGGTATATCCCTTTATTGTAGCTGGGTTCTAGATCAACAAAGAACAGTGGCAGCGGATCGTGTGTTCCTCGTCTGCAAATATTTGACACGTTTCTGACCTTGTGTCCTGTTTCTTCTATTGCAGCTTTAATATCTTCAAGCGGGACTGATTGGTGTAGAGACCTTATGACTACACGAAACGCTCGTTCCTGTCATATCTGATATGTGTGAAAGATTGCTTGCTCTTGTTTAAGAATATTCACTATTTTTCTGTATGCATCAACCGACCCCAGGGATAAATATTGGTGGGGGCTTTGGCGGCTTCTTGTTGTGGTTTGAAGTACTTCCAGTGTTGTTGGCTTGTTGATCATTTGTTTGTTGTAGTTGGTCTTCTTGAGGAATGCTAGTTAATGGGTGGAAGCGATTAGCTTCGACTGGTGACTGCAAATTCTCTATTGACGTTGTGCTGTTTATTTTTCTAATTTTATTGTTGTTTGTGGGTGTTGATGTTACGTCCAGGACTGTTGTTTTTGTCCTGCTCCGTTCTTACCGATAGCTCTCCATCTTGAGTGTGATCTATATCCATATCTTTCACTGTGGTATCACTGATGTTCGACATTGCTCTTTGTGGTGGAGGGACGTATCCAGTACAATATACTGGTGCTGTCTTTCTGCTAGTAGCAGTATCAGATTCTTCACTTGAATTAATTTTGTTTTTACTTAGTAATTAAACTCACTAATCACTTATTTCGTAAACACGTCCGATCACGACGAACGCTTGAACGAAACTATCAAATATATATCTATCTTCTTTCTATGCATTTATATTTTACTGTGTATGATGCTCTTACTTGCACAATTTACTTCTCAAGCGCCACTTTTGTAGCTGAAAGGATGTTAGAGCATACATAATCTGGATGCATAATCTGGAGCATACATAAGGATGTTAGAGCATACATTTACCTTACCGTTAATGAATTACCATTCACAAATAGAAAATTGCGACATATTAATTTGTTATTAGGGTTATAGTATGATCCAAAGAAGCCTTTTTTAATAGTTATATTTTTTCATGTCTACCAGTGGTAAAAGAAATATCAAAAGGAATGAAAGAGAGCTTATCAAATGACAACGAAATACTCGTGAAAGAAATCTCATTGATGGGAGTATGCGATTTACCTGCAAAATATGATTGTTTCGATTTTATTCATTTTACTGGAAATTACGGTTGTCTAGTTTGCTTTTATGAAAGTGATGGAATTGAATCAGGATCTAGATCTAGTCTACAAATTTACCCATATACTAATACCTTTGAATTGAGAATTTCAAAAATGTGTTCAGATCTTGCAGCTATTGCATCTCTAAAAATTCCTCAAATAGGAGTGAGAAGCCATACAGTTTTTTTCAAAAATCATGCCAGATTTCATAAGAGGTGGTGTTTGAAAAATATTCTAACTCTGCTGTTTGACAAATCATTAAAAAAATGTCAATTTTCATTATTCCCTTATATAAATGAAATCAACAAGCAATTGATGCCAATATAGCCGCCTAAATTTATACACCGAATGCCACCTAACATAAACGAGTTTATACATTGAATAACATCTGAATTCAAGAACTTCATTTTTTATCATTAAATAGTTTATGTAGTTCACGGCACTAATTGTATTGACAGTCAAAAAGCTCAATCACATAATTATTTAATCAATACGAATAATGATGCACAAAAAGTTGAAAATGAACTAGTTTTAAAATTTTGTAATAACAAAAACAATCAAGTCAACCTGGATGAAAAAATATTTAACAGCACATGTACTATAGGTAAATATTAATTATTAGATAACATTCGAACTTTAATTTTAGCCATAAAAACTAATAACTCTATAGTTGAATACACTGAAAATAGGACCACAAAGATAGGTGTTATACATTGTTTTTTAAAAATTTTATAATGTAATTGCATGCAAGATAATGCTATTGTGATTTTCAATAGGTTATGATTATTCATAATCTTGAAATCGATGGAACTTATACAGCTAATACTTGAGGATTCTACCATAAATGTCATGGATCTACAACTGTCAAAGCTGTGAAAATCGATCAAATTACTCTTTTTATTGTTTATTTCGCATAAATAATAATTAAGAAAAATACATAATGTTCTTATGAACATGAACAAGTAAAGAACATGATCTTTCTAGTATTTATTCAATGTATGGAACACTTAAAAAACAGTATTGTTGAGTAAAAAATGAAAAGAAAGGTCTTCTTCATTCTTTTAAATTTCGAGTGAATAAAAAAATGATATTTTATTCACATAAAATCTCAGAATAATCTCATTCTAATTGTAATGTATTCAATTTTATTACTAAAAGAAAAACGATTTTGTTTGTAACTGATCTTCAATAATAATAATAACAGTAAATATTAACTAATCTTCTTCTTATTCATTTGCACACATGTAATTTTATATTATTATCGTTGGTATCACTACCGTCGTAAAGAAAAACAATGTTAAACATGTTTTTCTCTTTTTTCATGCGTGAGAAGGGGCCTTCTTTTATCTCCCATTCTCGGAATTGGTAGCCCCCAATGTGAGAAGTTAGAGAGGATTGACTTTATTACTTTTAATTATTGTAAATATTGGTCTTTTTAGTAATACAAATTACTTCTTTGGTCAGTAAATTTACTTTTGTCACGTACTGACAGAGTGCCAGTCATTTTACTGACATTAGAAGTTTCATAAGATGACGAATAAAGTAAAAATAACTGAAAATCATTAACTGATTTTGCGCGGTCAGATGTACTCAATGATCTTTCTTTGTGTGGAAATAGACCTTATTTGTTTATAACGACTGGACTTGTTGTAAATAATTAAAACCTAATCTATGCAATCAATTGAAATCCTTTAAAGGAATAATTTTCATTCTTTCAACTGATAAAAAGTTTTGCTCATGTTGAGTAAATGTAGTCGAACATATTCTTGATTACAATTATAATAGCTTTAAATGAGCATAAATTAAATCTTACACTGAATTCGAATTTTCACTGTTTTCCATTTACGCACACAAATCTATTACTTTTTTAACTTCCCAGTGGAAAGTTATAGTAATGGGTCTAATTTTGCGAATTCCGAATTTCGACATATATTCACGTTTTAAAGTCCCCAGAGTCGAATACAACCGTATTCCAGTTGACGTCTGTGTTTGTGTATGTACGTATGTGCGTTCGGAATTATTTTTCGCCTCGATTATCTCGAGAACAAAAAATGATATCGACGTGGAACCAACTGCATTCGACACGTAATTGCGCAACTTAGAACTGATTAGGTTTTCAACGAAATCGGTCTAGTAGTTTTTTATGCATAATCAAAAAACTGGCAAAAATGGAAAACGACCTGAATTTTGCAATTTATAAATTATACCATTTTTTAGACAAAATTTCGAAATCTTTTAGAAAATATGAATATTAAATAATTAGAATACTTGTATGAAAATATGTTGACAACATTTCATCAAAAAAAAATATTTTAAAAAACAAAATCAGCAATGAAAGAATTTTAAACTCGTGTCCGGATTGAGAAAACAGCATTAAAGACGCTATAATAGTCAATAATAATTGTTAACAATATGGAATTGTGTCCATAACAATTGAAAATTGTTACTAACAAATGATTATTGATCATGGTAATATTTAAAAAAAACAAGTTTCAAATTGTTATAAACAATAAAAATAGGGATCCTTGCTATGTATATGAGTCCTTTTAACGCATGATATTTTCTTACTAAAAAAATATTACCAACCGTATGACATAAATAAAAAAATACTTTTTTTATTTATCACAATGAAATTTGTCATAAATAATAAAAAAAAGGATCTATGAGGTACTTTTGAATTCTTCCAACGCATAATTTTTTCTTTTACTAAAATGAAGTAACTAACCATATCAAATGGATAAAAAAACACTCATTTCATTTATAACAATTCCATTTGTTATAAAGAATAGGAACGAATTCTATTCGAAGTGTTTTTTCATTTTTTTCACTGGGAAGTTGGTCGTGTGGACCTTTCGGGTCGCACCCAGACCACTGCAGAGCACTGATATTTTCTCATTCAATCACAAAGTATTACATATCTAGAATGGAGACATTTAAACGATCCAATTTCTATTTAAAACTTCACATATTCAATCGATTCTTATGTAATGCAACAATGTCATATCGTTTATTCACAACGAATAAGAAATTCTTTCAATAGGCTAAAAAAAAATTACCCTACGCCAAAACATTTCATCATTTTATTTTGTTTATTTTAATTAATAAGTCACGATAGTTATCTAAATCTATTTCTGTTTTATTTTATGCAAAATTATAATCTTTATGTGCGTTTGGTAGCGTAGAATAGGTTGTTATGAGTTATTAGTTGTGGTTAACTAGTATCGTTCATTTGCTAATTGATGCAAACCCAGGCTGATAAATCATTGTTCTGACTTAGTCTGAGGTACTTTACCGACGGCCTAACATTTTTCTCCCCACCGAATAATTAGATGACTCAAGGTCTCTCCTGCCAACTCATTTTCGCCAATTAGACGACTCTAAGTAATTTCTAGGCGTATATATCCCTTCTCTTAGGGCCTAGAAGCTTCGAGAACACAGAGATTTCGGGAAAAACGGTCTGTATCAGTCAGTATTCGCCGGTTACTGTGAGTATTCGTACGTAGCTCGTACTCGGACGATTCTTGGGCATTATCAGACGATGCCAACCCACAGACAACTCGTTGTAACAGTCAACTCGGTACGTGTGTACTAGCAGAGAGCTCACGCAGTCGAACTCTCTAGTGAAAACCCAGACAACGCCTCAGTCATGGACTAACTCACCAGTTAATCATCTATAGTGATGATTATGAACTCATCAGGCAGTCTACCTCTTAGAAGACATCCTCAGGAAGCTCATGTTGGTCCGCATCAGCACCTTCTTACAAAAGGCGCGAATGATGTCGGCTTCGACGCCTCACGGCCTCATGGACAGTCACACACACAAGATCCAGACACGAACAACTCGCTTGTGTCTGTGTGGCTGACGCCAACTCAATAAAACTCAGACTACTCAAAAAAATCAGGCTACTCCTGGTGCAGAGACCAGTACAGGAAAATTTACAACTTTCCTGTGATCCTCTACTTATCAGTCAACTCATCAGTAAACTCTATGTGAAATTTTCGTGAACTCAAGACTGTACAGACAATTCAAAGACTCTTTCATTGTTATTTTTCTGTTACTGTGATTTTAGTGTTTAATAAATTGTTAACTGTTACTGTTAAATAGTGTCAGCCAACTCATTTACACCGTTCAAAAGTCCCGACTGTTCTAGCATCTAAACATCCTAAAAAATACAGTCCACAAAGTCCCGACTTCTCACTCAGCCAACTCAAAGTCAGAACAATTGTAAAATATTAAAAGTAGTGGTGAGACTATAATAGCCTGTGCAGAGGCAGAGTTGGAAGACGAAATCAAGTAGTCAAATAAAATATCTGTTAAGAGGAGAGTTGGGAAGCTATAGTCGAGCAGAGGACCAAAAGCAACGTGTTACCCTACAGTTTTCCTATGCTGAGAGACCTCTTAGTCCTAAGGGTTGTAGTCACGAGGCTGTTGCCAGTAAAATGGGACTCCAAGAAAAAGATAAAAGTCTGGAAGAGGCCGTAGTCATAAGTATTGGAATTAGAATTAAGTTTCGGTGCACATTAGTTGTAAGTAGCCCTTCCCCACCGAAGTCTAGGAAAAGCCACGTGCAGATAACCACTAATAAGAAGTGTTGTACGACAAGTGGAATGAATTTTGAGTTTCGAAGGAGAAGAGAAGATAAGCGATTTTAGAAAGTGCAGTAGTAGGTCGAGTGCGAGCCTCGCCTGTAAAGAATTGAGTGTGCCAGTTGGAAGAGCATGAATCCAGAACGAAGCAGCAGTGGAGACAGCAGAATAGAGCCGAAGATAGCAGCATAGGATGGAAAATCAAGAACGATTTCCGCTCCAGTAAAAAGGATGTCCCACCACGAGAACAAAGTCAGTAAAAGCTACCAAATCTAGAGTTCTCTGCTGAAGCAGTAAGGTATTAAGGTTGATTTTTTGAATGGAATTAATAGATAGTTTTATTTTGTTAAACGTTGGATTATTTCTGAGAGATTCATGGGGCTTAGTTTGCTCTTATACTCGTTAATTGTAAGTTTCATTGTAGATTCAGTTAAAGAAGATTATGATTTAGTTTAGTTAAGGTGATTTGAAGATTTGGTTTATTGCTAAAAATTATGATACCGAGTTTTCGAGTTTAAAAACATGTGAACCTGTCAATTTATTCATTTTAGTTTGGGGACCTTTAACTCATCCTGTTGGTTAGTTATGTAATTTAGGTTTACTTTTTTTATTTAATTGTCTTTTGGTTGGCCGGACACAACTGAGGGTCATGACATGCCCTGTTCAGGAGGATCTTGATTTTGTAGAACCATCTTAGTTAAATTAGATATAAGTTTGAGGTTTAGTTTTAAGCATTCTGTAGATTTTGAACTAGTTAGTAAGTTTTGAGATATTCAGTTTAGATTTAAGTTAGTATTAGTTTAAGTTACACCAGTTTAGTTATTCTGGTAAATAAAAATAACTTGACGCCCTAGGTAAAGTAGTTGTAGTCTCCGAGGGATGATTGAAAAATTTGTTATATTTTTCTAAATAGTGTGAAACCGAAATATCAAAAATTAGAATCAAATTAAGAAGGCTTCATATTTTTTAAAATGGATTAGTACGTGGCAGCTCAAAAAAACAGAACGCTCAAGACCGAATATAAATATATTTATAAATCGAAAAATTAATATTACTTGAATATTATGTAATTTCATTACAGAACAAAAAAATGAATGTGGCCGTCTATCCAGAATTACACTAGCAATGATTGATTCAAAAAAGAAAGATTTTATAGGACAGAATTAGAATTTCGTGTACACGTGAATGAGAACAGAAAAGGATAGCGACAGGAACTTCATTAGTCAAATTGGACATTGATTTTTAATCAATTAAGTGACTAAATTAAGAATTGTTGATTTTTTGGTCGATTCGTTATCGACCAAACGCCAAGATTGCCGCCGAAGTTCCTATCAGCTGACAACACAAACTCGAGAATTAATTAATTCTCAACAGATGTAATTTAAGTGCTTGTTCTTTTTTTACCTATTCTACGGAAAAAACAGAATTATTAACGGCCTTTAATGTAATTTCTTCAGCCTTCTGTTAATTTTCTATTTAATGTCATTATTTCTATAATGTTTCGGTCATCCACTGGTATTCTAACTTCAAGTCAGCCGAGATGAGAAAAATCGAATTTATTGGACTGTAATATTACATCAGGAGGTTAGATGCTAGAAGGTTCATTAAAACGCTGTCAAACACGAAAGTTCCATGGTTTTCTGGGGTTTTTTAACAAAAAACACTTAACCCATGATTATATAAATACTTAATCACTAATTGTTCGTCAGTTGTCTATTAGATGGTTAGCTAATTCACTAGAAACCGAGTCGTCTGTGTATAGTCCAGTCATATTAAATTTTAAATCGGGAAATCTTGAAATGGATAAAATTTTAATAGAATATTTGTAGGGGATGTAGAATTAGTTTCCCCTAAAAAAAAGTGAGCTCCGACACCGGGCAAGGGTTGAAATCACCCTTTAAACGCTTTTTTATGCATTTTTTCACGTTTGTTCTCATTTTTTTCGAGAACTATAATGAATATGAAAAAAGGTTTTAAATAAATGTTGTAGCGGCTACGTTTTTACATAAAAAAGTCCACATCTTCGCAACCTTACCTGTAACAGGTAAAAAGTTATCAACCTCTAAAGGTTGGTAAAATTAAAACCGGTGAAAATATTGAACACCCTTGGCGTACGATACTGCTGTGAGAGAGACAGAGCGATACGTTCGCGCTTGTCACTCTCATTGCATGTTTTCGGGCCTAAACGCACGCATGTTAAACTCCGCCCTTTGAGGAAACACGAAGAGAAGATAGATAGAGTCAATGAGTTAGAAAAAGAGAGGCTTATTGACTGATTTTGGGCTTCTCCGGAAATATCTGACGCACAAGGTCAGTGTTTTCTTTTTCAATACATTCTCAAGTTTTAAATGTATTGAGTTTTATTTCAATTGACTTGAAATTAAAATATTCCGAGCCAAATAATAATAAATAAATAAATTAATTAATTAATATAATAAAATTAATAGAATATTATATATTTATTGTTATTATAATTACAAACGGCTATTTGAATGGTGAATAAAAAAACTATTTGAGAGTAAAATTTATTTAATCTAAAAATTAAGTATAAAATCTTTTTTAACAATAAATTAAACTATATTTGAAGTAAATTTTTTTTTTTTCATCTTCTTACTTTACATTAATTTTTTTTTTTTAATTATTTATATATATTTATATATATATTTACATTGTTTTAAATTAATGTGAATTTAATTTAATTTAAAATTAAATTGCTTATTAAATATATAAATTATTTATTT